>NC_057389.1:37085468-37385468 GCF_019320065.1 Cervus canadensis
GTCTTTGTGCCAGTACCATACTGTCTTGATGACTGTGCCTCTGTAGTATAGTGTGAAGGCAGGCAGGTTGATTCCTCCACTTCCATTCTTCTTTCTCAAGATGACTTTGGCTATTCAAGGTTTTTTGTATTTCCATACAAGTTGTGAAATTATTTGTTCTAGTTCTGTGAAAAATACCGTTGGTAGCTTGACAGGGACTGCATTGAATCTATAGATTGCTTTGGGTAGAATAGCCATTTTGACAATATTGATTCTTCCAATCCATGAGCATGGTATGTTTCTCCATCTGTTTGTGTCCTCTTTGATTTCTTTCATCAGTGTTTTATAGTTTTCTATGTATAGGTCTTTTGTTTCTTTAGGTAGATATACTCCTAAGTATTTTATTCTTTTGTTGCAATGGTGAATGGTATTGTTTCCTTAATTTCATCTTTCTGTTTCTCATTGTTAAGTGTATAGGAATGCAAGGGATTCCTGTGTGTTAATTTTATATCCTGCAACTTTACTATATTTGTTGATTAACTCTAGTAATTTTCTGGTAGAGTCTTTAGGGTTTTCTATGTAGAGGATCATGTCATCTGCAAACAGCAAGAGTTTCACTTCTTCTTTTCCTATCTGGATTCCTTTTACTTCTTTTTCTGCTCTGATTGCTGTGGCCAAAACTTCCAACACTATGTTGAACAGTAGTGGTGAGAGTGGGCACCCTTGTCTTGTTCCTGATTTCAGGGGAAATGCTTTCAATTTTTCACCATTGAGGGTGATGCTTGCTGTGGGTTTGTCATATATAGCTTTTATTATGTTGAGATATGTTCCTTCTATTCCTGCTTTCTGGAGAGTTTTAATCATGAATGGGGGTTGAATTTTGTCAAAGGCTTTCTCTGCATCTATGAGATATCATATGGTTTATCTTTCAACTTGTTAATGTGGTGTATTACATTGATGATTTGCGGATATTTAAAGAATCCTTGCATTTCCTGGGATAAAGCCCACTTGGTCATGGTGTATGATTGTTTTTAAATATTGTTGTTGGATTCTGTTTGCTAGAAATTTGTTAAGGATTTTTGCATCTATTTTCATCAGTGATATTGGCCTGTAGTTTTCTTTTTTTGTAGCATCTTTGTCTGGTTTTGGAATTAGGGTGATGGTGGCCTCATAGAATGAGTTTGGAAGTTTACCTTCTTCTCCAATTTTCTGGAAGAGTTTGAGTAAGGTAGGTGTTAGCTCTTCTCTAAATTTTTGGTAGAATTCAGCTGTGAAGCCATCTGGTCCTGGGCTTTTGTTTGCTGGAAGATTTTTGATTACAGTTTCGATTTCCTTGCTTGTGATGGGTCTGTTAAGATCTTCTATTTCTTCCTGGTTCAGTTTTGGAAAGTTATACTTTTCTAAGAATTTGTCCATTTCATCCAAGTTGTCCATTTTATTGGCATAGAGCTGCTGGTAGTAGTCTCTTATGATCCTTTGTATTTCAGTGTTGTCTGTTGTGATCTCTCCATTTTCATTTCTAATTTTGTTAATTTGGTTCTTCTCTCTTTGCTTCTTAATGAGTCTTGCTAATGGTTTGTCAATTTTGTTTATTTTTTCAAAAAACCAGCTTTTAGCTTTGTTGATTTTTGCTATGGTCTCTTTAGTTTCTATTGCATTTATTTCTGCCTTAATTTTTAAGATTTCTTTCCTTCTGCTAAACCCTGGGGTTCTTCATTTCTTCCCTTCTCTAATTGGCTTTAGTGTAGAGTTAGTTCTTTATTTTGGCGCTTTTTCTTGTTTCTTGATGTAAAGCCTGTTAATGCTTATGAACCTTCCCCTTAGCCACTGCTTTTACAGTATCCATAGGTTTGGGTTGTTTGCTGTTTTCATTTTTCATTCATTTCTATACATATTTTTGATTTCTTTTTGATTTTCTTTCTATGATTTGTGGTTAATTCAGAAGCGTTGTTATTTAGCCTCCATATGTTTGAATTTTAACTTAATTTTTTTTCCTAGTAATTGAGATCAATCTTGCTGCACTGTGGTCATAAAAGATGACTGGAATGATTTCAATTTTTTTGAATTTTCCAAGACCAGATTTATGGCCCAGGATGTGATCTATTCTGGAGAAGGTTCCGTGTGCACTTGAGAAAAAGGTGAAGTTGATTGTTTTGGGGTGAAATGTCCTATAGATATCAATTAGGTCTAGCTGGTCCATTGTGTCATTCAAGGTTTGTGTTTCCTTGTTAATTTTCTGTTTAGTTGATCTATCCATAGTTGTGAGTGGGGTATTAAAGTCTCCCACTATTATTGTGTTACTATTAATTTCCTCTTTCATACTTGTTAGCGTTTGCCGTACATATTGCGGTGCTCCTATGTTGGGTGCATATATATTTATAATTGTTATATCTTCTTCTTGCATTAATCCTTTGATCATTATGTAGTGTCCTTCTTTGTCTCTTTTCACAGCCTTTATTTGAAAGTCTATTTTATCTGATATGAGTATTGCGACTCCTGCTTTCTTTTGGTCTCCGTTTGCGTGAAATATTTTTTTCCAGCCCTTCACTTTTAGTCTGTATGTGTCTCTTGCTTTGAGGTGGGTCTCTTGTAGACAGCATATATAGGGGTCTTGTTTTTGTATCCATTCAGCCAATCTTTGTCTTTGGTTGGGGCATTCAACCCATTTACATTTAAGGTAATTATTGATAGGTGTGGTCCCGTTGCCATTTACTTTGTTGTTTTGGGTTCATGTTTATACAACCTTCTGTGTTTCCTGTCTAGAGAAGATCCTTTAGCATTTGTTGAAGAGCTGGTTTGGTGGTGCTGAATTCTCTCAGCTTTTGCTTGTCTGTAAAGCTTTGAATTCTCCTTCATATCTGAATGAGATCCTTGCTGGGTACAGTAATCTGGGTTGTAGTTTATTCTCTTTCATAACTTTAAGTATGTCCTGCCATTCCCTTCTGGCCTGAAGAGTTGCTATCAAAAGATAACAAATGTCTGTTATCCTTATGGGAATCCCCTTGTGTGTTATTTGTTGTTTCTCCCTTGCTGCTTTTAATATTTGTTCTTTGTGTTTGATCTTTGTTAATTTGATTAATATGTGTCTTGGTGTGTTTCCCATTGGGTTTATCCTGTTTGGGACTCTCTGGGTTTCTTGGACCTGTGTAACTATTTCCTTCCCCATTTTAGGGAAATGTTCAGCTATTATCTCCTCGAGTATTTTCTCATGACCTTTCTTTTTGTCTTCTTCTTCTGGGACTCCTATGTTTCAAATGTTTGGGCGTTTCACATTGTCCCAGAGGTCCCTGAGGTTGTCCTCATTTCTTTTGATTCTTTTTTCTTTTTTCCTCTCTGCTTCATTTATTTCCACCATTTTATCTTCTACCTCACTTATCCTATCTTCTGTCTCCATTATTCTACTCTTGGTTTCCTCCAGAGTGTTTTGATCTCATTCATTGCATTATTCATTTTTAATTGACTCTTTTTAATTTCTTCTAGGTCTTTATTAAACATTTCTTGCATCTTTTCAATCTTTGTCTCCAGGCTATTTATCTGTAACTCCATTTTGTTTTCAAGATTTTGGATCATTTTTATTATCATTATTCTAAATTCTTTTTCAGGTAGATTCCCTATCTCCTCCTCTTTTGTTTGACTTGGTGGGCATTTTTCATGTTCCTTTACCTGTTGGGTATTTCTCTGCCTTTTCATCTTGTTTAGATTGCTGTGTCTGGACTGGGCTTTCTGTACTCTGGAGGTCTGTGGTTCCTTTTTATTGTGGAGGTTTTACCCAGTGGGTGGGGTTAGACGATTGGCTTGTCAAGGTTTCCTGGTTAGGAAAGTTTGCGTCGGTGTTCTGGCGCGTGGAACTTCATTTCTTCTCTCTGGAGAGCAATGGAGTGCTCAGTAATGAGTTTTGAGATGGGTCTATGTGTTAGGTGTCACCTTGGGCAGCCTGTATGTTAAAATTTAGGGCTATGTTCCTGTGTTGCTGGAGAATTTGCTTGGTATGTCTTGCTCTAAAACTTATTGGCTCTTGGGTGGTGGTTGGTTTCAGTGTAGGTATGGAGGCTTTTGGACAGTCACTTATTACTTAAAATTCCATGTAGTCAGGAGTTTTCTGGTGTTCTCAGGTTTGGGGCTTAAGTCTCCTGCCTCTGGATTTTAGTTTTATTCTTCCTGTAGTCTCAGGACTTCTCCAACTATACAGCACTGATAATAAAACTTCTAGGTTAATGGCGAAAAGATTCTCCCCCGTTAGGGACACCCAGAGAGGTTCACAGAGTTACATGAAGAAGAGGAGAGGGAGGAGGGAGATAGTGATGAGCAGGAGGAGAAAAAGGGGGACTCGAGGAGAGAGACAGATCTACGCAGTTGTCTGTTCCCAGAGTGTTCTCCGTAGCCCAGACACCCACCAAGATTCACAGAATTAGATTGGGAAGAGAAGGGGAAAGGAAGAAATAGAGGTGTTCTGAGGTAGAAAACAGAGAGTCAAGATTGGGAGAGAATAATCAACACACTCCTGAATAAAAATGGGAACTGAATATTGGATTCTTAAATGTTCACAATTTATATCATATATTGAAAAACAAAAATTAAAAATCTAGAGTAGAGATTAGACTCTTAAAAATACTATATTAAAAACAAAAACCAAAACACACACACAAAAAATTTTAAAAATATATATGAAGTTCAGTTTAAAAAATAGGGCTTCTCTTTTTTTTTGGTAAGGTTATAGTGTATTGAAAATGAAAATTAAGGAGTAGTAGAGGAGTACTAGAGGACTTTAAAAGAAATAAGAGAAAAAGAAAAATAGAAAATAGAAGAGAAAAAGGAGGAAAAAAAGAAAGAAAGAGAAAAAAAAAAAGAATTTTCCCTAATTAAAAAAATCGTAAAAATCTATGAAAATGAAAGTTAAGGAATGATGGGGGAGTAATAGGGAATTTTAAAGGAAAATAAAAGAGAAAAAATAAAAAAGAAAAAATTAAAAAAAAATTTTTTTTTTTCTTATTTAAAAAAAAAAAGTAAAAATATATCTAGGAATTTCTCTGGAGCTGTTGCGGTCAGTGTCGGTTCGGCTCAGTTTCAGATATCTCCTCGTTCCAGCTTACAGATCTCGATATCTACAGGCCTCTTCCGGTGTAATCGGTGTTTTCTACAGGGATTTTAATCTGTTGCACCGCTCTCTTCTGAAGCGGTTCCCTTTGTTTATTTGGCTTCTGTTTGCCGGTTTCTTCAGAGCCTCATTTCCACCCTGACACAGGCGGGCGGAGGTGGACTCTTATTCAGGTAGCTAGTTCTGTCACCCTGCGGGGAGGGGCTGGTGCTGCGGGGAGGGGCTGGCGCTGCGGGGAGAGGCTGGCGCTGCTTTCTCGGTCTGCGCTGCTCAGGATCCCAGCTGCTCTATATGGAGCGCGCCGCGCGCTGCGCGCAGCTCCAGCCCTCGGGTGATCCACAAAAGCGCGGAACAAAAGGCTGCGTCCGCTCTTGTGCCTTCCCTGTCAGAGCGGTCCAGGCAGCCAGGAGCTTGACAGGCGCACTCTCCCCAGGTGCGGCGCGCCCACTACCTTCCACGGTCCCAATCTCGGTTTCCACAGGCGCCAGTCGGATGTGTGCGCCTTCTGCCCTCTGCGTCCCCAGCCCCAGTCCCTGCCCGCGCCAGTCGGGTGCCCGCGCCCTGTGTCTGGCCGCGACCTGCTCCCTCCGGCGGGTCTGGGCCGGTCCGCAGTCTGCGAGCTCTTCTCTGGACTTTCTCGGTCCCTTAGTTCTGCGAACGGCCGGCAGCGTGCTCAGGCCGGTTAATTTTCTCTCTCTTCCCTGCTCTCCCACAGTTCAAGTTGGCAACTCACAAAAGCTCCCTCCGATTGTCCTCAGGGCACTCAGGCCCGGACCCTACCCCAAGCAATGCCTCCCGCTCCTCTCCCTGCCGCCCCCACTTGCTGGTGGCGGATGCGGGTGTCTGGGGTACTTTTCTGCTGAGAGTTGCTTTTAGGCACGTAATCTGTGGGTTTTATTTATTGTTTCCCTCCCAGTCAGGTTGCCCTCCTTGATTCAAACACTTCCCCCAGGCCCAACAGTGCAAGGGTTTCCCAGTGTCTGGAAACGTCCTCTAATGACTCCCTTCCCCTGACGGATCTCCGTCCTTAGCTGTTTTGTCTCACTTTTTATCTTTTATATTTTGTCCTACCTCCTTTCGAAGACAATGGGCTGCTTTTCTGGGCGCCTGATGACCTCAGCTAGCGATCAGAAGTTGTTTTGTGAAGTTTGCTCTGCGTTCAGATATTCTTTTGATGAATTTGTAGGAGAGAAAGTGGTCTCCCCGTCCTACTCCTCCGCCATCTTGGCCCCCCCCCCCTCCCCCGGTGTATTACATTGATTGATTTTTGTGAATATGGACAGTATTATGTCATCTGCAAATAGTGACCTTTTACTTATTCCTTCCCTATTTCAATGCCCTTTACTCCTTTCTTATATCTGGTTGCTATAACTAGGACTTTCAACAAAAGTGGTAATGGTGGGCATTCTTGTCTAGTTCCTGATCTTAGAGGCGGATTTCAGCTTTTCACTGTTGAGTATGACATTGGCTGCAGGTTTGTCTTACATGGCCTTTATTATGTTTAGGCGTATTCCCTCTGTGCCCACTTTGTTGAGAGTTTTTACCATAAAAAGATGTTGAATTTTGTCAAAAGATTTTTCTGCATCTATTGAGATGGTCATATGATTTTTTCTTCTTCAGTTTGTTAGTGTGGTATGTCACATTGATTTGAAGATATTGAATGATTCCTGAATCCCTGGAATAAACCCCACCTGATCATGGTATATGATCCTTTTAATATACTGTTAGACTTGAAAGCATTTCTTTTCAATTTTTAGGAATAGTTTGAGAATTGTAGAAGTTAATTCTTCTTTAAGTGTCTGGTAGAATTTACCTGTAAAGTCATCTGGTCCTGGACTTTGGCCTTTAAGTAGTTTTTTTGGCTACTGACTCAATTTCATTAGTGTTATTGGTCTGTTTATATTTTTTATGTATTGCTGACTCAGTCTTGAGAGATTGTATGTTTCTAGGAGTTTATCCATTTTTTATGTCTTGTCCATTTTATTAGCATATAATTGTTCATAGTAATCTCTTCTGATCCTTTGTATTTCTTTCATGTCAGCTGTAGCTTCTTTCATTTCTGGTTTATTTTATTTGAATTTTCTCTCTTTCTTGATGATTCTGGCTAAAGGTTTATCAGCTTTATCTTTTCAAAGAATCAGCTCTTAATTTCATCAATCTTTCTTTTTTTTAAGTCTCTTTCATTTATTTTCACTCTGATATTTATTTCTTTTCTTCTACTAACTTTTAACTTTGTTTGTTCTTCTTTTTCTGGTTACTTTAAGTATAAGATTATGTGGCTTTTTTAGAATTTTCTTGTTTCCTGAAGTCAGCTTGTATCTCTATAGCTTTACTCTTAAAACTGCTTTTGAACACAATGATTCAAAATCTATAGAATACAACAAGAGCAGTGTCCTCTGCCATGAGGGGCCAGGGCCCAGGTCCCAGCTCTAAGAGGCTAGAAAGAAGACTGGCAGTCGGCAACACCAGCCTCTTCATGGTAGAATGAGCTTCTGAAAATGACTGCCACCAGCCTCTCCCAGAGAGAGTCCCAGTTGCCTGCTGCCACTCTGGAAGGGTCTCCAAGGTTAGTAAGTTGGTCTGATCCAGGTTCCTGTCAAATGACAACCTTTGTTCTGGGTCTCGCAGTGTGTGAGATTTTGCATGTGCCTTTTAAGAATGAAGTCTTTGTTTCCTTCAGCTCTCCCATACACAAGCCCCACTAGCCTTCAAAACCAGATATTCTGCAGGTTTGTCTTCCTGATGCAGAACTCCTGGGCTGGGAAGCCTGATGTGGGGCTCAGACCCTTACTCCCTGGGGAGAACCTCTGCAATTGTGACTCTCCCATTTGTGAGTTTCTTACCTGTAGGTGTGGATCTTGACTATTACTATATCTCTACATCTCTCTACCTCCTACTCAACAACTTGTGGTTCCTTCATTATATCCTTAGTTTTGAAAAATCTCTTTTTCTAGTCTTCAGATTATTCTCATTCATAGTTGCTCTGTATATAGTTATAATTTGATATGCCCATGGGAGGAGGTGAGCTCAAGGTCTTCCTACTCTGCCATCTTGTTAGAAGAATCTTTCTTGAATATTTCGTAATGGCCCTTGAGGGGTTTTAAAGTGGTCTAAGACATGCTTCCTGTCCTTTAAGAGCTTATGACTATGGGTCCCTATTTTTCTTTAACATAAAGACCCTCAGTGACAATCAAAAAATTTTAATTAAAAAAAATTTTTATAATCTTTACACCCCAATCCCTTTTCTCTGAAAGTAGTTGTCTTTTCAGCATCTATTAGTTAAGAAAATAAATTAAAATCTGCTATGAATTTGGTGACCTTTAAAAATAAATTTGTTTTTATTGACTTCAGGAATTCCTACCAAAAACTGAAAACTATGTATGTGTGAGAGTTATTTTCACTCTGTCCAGAGATAGCATTTTGGTATACATGGGGATTTATAGACAAGTTGCTATGTTTCATCTACCAATTGGCTTATAGAAATAACTTGGTATTTGACAATTAAAAGTATAAAATACTTCAAGTTCTAAGTGTGGGTATGGATATTGCAAATTTGTCTAGAATCAAAGAAAGGAGAAATTGCTGTGATCTGCAGTAGATAGATGGGTCCTTAAGAGGTAAAACCCTTGAGCTTGGCAATGAAGGTTTAAGAGAATTGTAAATATGGAAAACTTGCAAAGAAAGCATGAAAAAGGCCCAGAGGGTCTGTTGTGTAAGAAGACAGCATTAAATGCTTACCTCCAGCAAAGAACAAGCACATACTTTAGAATGAGCCAAAACTGGATGTTCATGAACTATGTGACCTTGAGCAAGCTACTTAGCATTACCAACACTCAGTTTTCTCTTCTATAAAATGAGACTAACCTGTCCAGAACACTTTACAGGAGAGTTGGAAAGATCAAATAAGATTAAGCAAATGAGGGACAGCATTTTGTGAAATGTGATTTTACCAAGTAAATGAACATCGTTATTTTTTAAAGGCCCAGAGATACCCAATAGATTGAGCAGACCGCTGTGTTGACTAGAATTCTTAGTTGTCAAGGAACAGAAATGACTCTGGCTCACTTAAGGAAGACAGGATTATTACAAAATTGTGCTGGGAGGTGAAATAAAAGGAGTGAGCTAGACAGTGTGATTCATAGAATCTAAGGAAATATGAAATTCAGTTCAGTCGATCAGTTGTGTCCAACTCTTTGCGACCCCATGAACCGCAGCACGCCAGGCCTCCCTGTCCATCACCAACTCCTGGAGTCCACCCAAACCCATGTTCATTGAGTCGGTGATGCCATCCAACCATCTCATCCTTTGTCATCCCCTTCTCCTCCTGCCCTCAATCTTTCCCAGCATCAGGGTCTTTTCAAATGAGTCAGCTCTTCACATCAGGTGGCCAAAGTATTGGAGTTTCAGCTTCATATGAAGACCCAGGCACAAAAACAAGAACTAGGACAGCAGGAGAATATTGGTAGCAGCAATTACTTAATAGTCTCCTTTGTTTTTCCTTCCTTGAGTTATTCTACTCAAGTCAAAGTCCCACAGTGAGATAGGCCAGTGGGCAGGGCATCTTGATTTATAGTCCTATGAAGATTATGAGCCAGGGAGAAAAGGTAATTTTCCAAAAGGAAGTTAAAGAATTGTTAAAAAAAAAAGGAGAACAGGACAGAGAGTGAGTAAACAGAAAACAATTTTCAAAAGATCATTAATACATTTATATAATCATATTTATTGATCAACGTGAAGAATACTGAAAAAATAAGCCTAAGAAAGTAAAAGTTGAGGCTAATTCAAGGGGAAGAGCCTCTTCTAGATATAGGAATATCTCTCAACCTCTTTGCTTCACCTTGACTTTCCCGGTGGCCCTAGGAGGCTTATTGTATATAGGGCATAGGTCAATGAGAGTACCTTAATCCCAGAATCATCACACCCTAACTCTTGGCTCACTTTCCTTTGCTTTCATAGATACCACAAGTAACACACCAGACTAACCTGGGAACTTTGAGCTGTTTTATGGCTGCAATAATTGAGCTGTGTCAATAACCTCTTCCTCCTCTCTGATTCTCTCTCACTTCTTCCATGGCTCATACATTATGAATATTCAATAAATGCTTGAATATGTGGATGGATGGGAGACTAGTCTGTTGGGATCTAGGCCCATGTTGGGATCTAGGACCTTGACTCCTTTTTCTTTTTTATTAGTTGAGCCAAAGAATTCGATTTTCTTTTCTTAGTTGAGCCACATTTCCTTGCAAGAGCAATCTTATTCCCATGAATCAAAGTTAACATTTGTACCTGGAGCTTTTATAGGTCTTTATAGAGGTTTTCTTTGTTATCTCCTCATCCATAACCTTTCAGTATTTAATGTCCTAATATTCATCTCTCCAGCTAACCTTACCTTTACAAATCTTTATGTTGTTGTTATTCAGTTGCTAAGTCATTTCCAACTCTTTGTGACCCAATGGACTACAGTACACCAGGCTTCCCTGTCCTTCACTATCTCCTGGAGTTTGCTTAGATTCATATCCATTGAGTCAGTGATGCTATCTAATCATATCATCATCTGCTTTCCCCTTCTCTTTTTTCCTTCAATCTTTCCCAGCATCAGGGTCTTTTCCAGTGAGTCAGCTCTTCACATCAGATGGCCAAAGTATTGGAGCTTCAGCATCAGTCCTTCCAATGAATATTCACAGATTTCCTTCAACCCTGAATATTCTTTGGAAGGACCAATGCTGAAGCTGAAGCTCCAAATCTTTATAGTATGCCTGTTAACACAAGGGGTCATGGGAGCTGCTCTAGAGGAAGCTGACAGTTTACTCAAGGAAGCAGAGACCTAGATACACCAGTGTTAAATGAGGGCATGAGAGTTTATGTGGAAACATGTTAAAAGAACAGTTCTTATTGACTGAGATGAAACTGTGGGGATTTGGATAGGTTTCGTAGAGAAGGTGGCAAATTAAAAAATCTCAAATGTTAAAAATATATGTGTAAAATTAATAATTCTCAAAGAATGTTCTATATCTAGGCAATTTTGTATCTTAACCTCTACTCTTTGAAAGTGCCCTACTTTAAATTGCAGATATACTTGGAAGAGGTAACACACTGCATTGTTTATTAATTGTAGTAATTTTCATATATTTTCTGTGTGTGTGTGTGTGATTAGTTTCTCCATTGTGTCCGACTCTTTGCAACCCTATGGACTGTAGCCCTCCAGGCTCCTTTGTCCATGGGGATTCTCCAGGCAAGAATATGGGAGTGGATTGCCATGCCCTCCTCTAGGGGTTCTTCCAAACTGAGGGATCAAACCCGGGTCTCCTGCATTGCAGGCAGATTCTTTACCAGCTGAGCCACCAGGGAAGCCCATGAAAACTGCAATGGGTAGCCTATCCCTTTTCTAGGGGATCTTCCCCAGCCAGGAATGAGCCGGGGTCTCCTCAATTGCAGGCAGATTCTTTACTAGCTGAGCTACCAGGGAAATCCCATAAATTTTCTACAATATATAAAAAATAAATTCTTTTTTTTCCCCTAATCAGTCTCCTTTTATTTTTAGCCATAAGATAGTGCACATATTGCAAGGGCCCAACCATGCTTATACAGTGGCTTTTATAGTATAGAATGACATATACAGATTTCTCTTATTACAAGTCATTATGACCTAGACCGCCACCATGCTTATATAGTAGTTTCCATAGTATAGCGTGATATATACGGATTTCTCTTATTACAAGCCATTATGACTTCCAGGCATAAAGCCTAATATTTTTTCAATTGATGAGAAATAAAATAGAAAAATTCAGATCGTGTCCTTTCTTAATGGATGAATAGGATAGAGAATATTTTCAGTCCTTGCAACTTCATCTCATGTTAACTTGGAACTTCTCTGAAAACGATTCTT
Organism: Cervus canadensis; assembly: GCF_019320065.1. Classification (NCBI taxonomy): domain Eukaryota; kingdom Metazoa; phylum Chordata; class Mammalia; order Artiodactyla; family Cervidae; genus Cervus; species Cervus canadensis. The sequence continues at coordinate 37,097,429 of NC_057389.1, forward strand.
AGTTCTCTCTCCGCTCCCCAAGGGACATTTGGAAATGTCTGTAAACATTGTTGGCTGTCACAGCTGAGGGGAGAAAGGGAGGGTGCCACTAGCATCAAGTTGGCAAAGGCCAGGGTTGCGGCTAAACATCAAAGAATCATCCGGCCTGAAATGTCAAGAGTGACAAGAGGAGCTAGCCTGGTCTTAGAAACACCTTGACCTGCCAACCAACTAGGTATCTGTGTAGGTACTAGAAAAAACAACGAGAGTGCAAAACCTTTCATGAAACATAAAAATAAATCTTTTAGAAACAGAGTAATACAGAAAATTTAATAGCAGTAAGTCAAAGGTCAGCATGACAATATTACGTATTTTAGCTTTTGATTCTTCCTTATTTGACCCAAGTTAAGAAGGGTGGTAGTGATGGTGGTAATGATGATGATATCCAGACATTGGAGTTTGCTTATATTTTTTATTAAGATATAACTGGCATATAATATTATGTTCTAGATGTATAGCATAATGATTTTTTATCTGTATATATTGTGGAATAATCACAAGTCTAAATAAATATTGATCACCATACGAAGTTACTTTTTTTCTTTTGATCAGAACTTTTAAGATCTACTCTCTTAACAGCTTTCAAATATGCACTGTAGTAAATATTTATATAGTTTCCATGTTTACATTATATTTCTTGACTGATTTATCTTTTAACTAAAGCTTCTAACTTTTGACTTCCTTCACCCATTTCACCCACCCACCACTCCCTGACTCTGGCAATAGCTTTTCATTAAAATTTAGATTCCACATGCAGTTGACTCCTGAATAACACAGAAGTCAGGGATGCCAACCATCCACACAGTGGAAAGTCTATTTATAATTTATAGTCAGTCCTCCGTAGTCACAGTTCCACCTCTACCACTTCAACTGACCACATAGCAGGTAGGACCATAGTGTTTATTAAAAAAAACCTGTATGAGTGGATCCACACAGTTCAAATCCATGTTGTTCAAGGGTCAACTACATGTTGACCTCATTTATCATGTTGGGTACTTTGATCATAGGAAGTGGAAAAGGAACATAGAAAAGGAAACAGGACCGAAAGGAGTTCTTAAATGATCATCTTTCCTTTGTGCATCAAAATAGCACTGTGGTTTAAGAGGGTGGGCTGTATGGCATCAGCAATTCTGAGGTTGAAGCCTGTCTTCTGCTCTGCTAACTGTGTGCCATTGGGAAAATTCACTGACTCTCCCTAAGCCTCAGTTCCCTCCTCTGTATTATAAAATAGGGTAATAATAGTGCCGATCTGATCAGTTTATTGTGTGACTTCAAGAGAAGAGCCTGTGTGAAATATTTAGCTGTTCTGGACACTTAATAAGCATCCAATAAGTGCTGTAATAATAATCATAGGAAGAGAAAGTGGAATAAATGTAATGTATTGATGATGATGATGACAATGATAACAATGACTATGGTGATAGTAATGACTGGCTTTAGATTCCAGTGTCATGGCTTGCAGTGCTGGTTCTGTTACTTACCAACCGTAAGACAATTGCTTTATTGATCTACATTTGCACTTCTGTCCACACCTCTTAAGGTTACTGTGAAAACTTAATGACGGGTGCCTGGAACATAGTAAATGCCCCACATCACTGGGTCTGACCTGAAGAACCACACACAATGCTCTCCTCTATGGAAGGGGTTTATCTTTTCTTGTACCCTGATGGCTACTACTTTCCTCAAGGGTGGTGCCTTTGGTAATAGGCTGGGTCAGCAAGAAAAGGTGGTTAGTGGGCTTTATCCCCAAGGTAAGAAAAGCTAAGTGAGCCAGAAGTGGATCAGAAACTCTGGTAGGGAGCTGCTGTGTAGCTCAGGGACCTCAGCTCAGTGCTCTGTGATGACCTCACAGGGTGGGATGGGGCAAGGGGAGAGGGAGGGAGATCCAAGAGGGAGGGGGTGTGTGTATACACACAGCTGATTCACTTCGTTGTACGGCAGAAACTATCATAACCTTGCGAAGCAATTATACTCCAATAAATAAATAAATGAATTTTACAAGCTCAAAAAAGTAAATAAGGCCCCTGGCAGATTTGTAGGGCTTGACAGTGCCCCACCATCGCTGACCTTGGGTTCTCCTAGCAGCTGCTTGGAGTGAGTTACAGCAAATCCAGGGAAGGCAGCAATCCTGAGGGGCTGTCTGGCGACAGTGGGGCCCGTATGTCCTTCTCCACAGCCCATCTAGGGAAGAATGGAAGGAGCCCAGGGGACAGGGAGCTATGAAGGGCAAAATCACCACTCCATGTGGAGAAGGAGACAGACAGAGCACCCAAGGCAAGTGACCAGAAGAATAAAAGAATGCAGGACACTTCAGAAGGAAGGTCGCTGGGAAGCCCTGCTGAGGGACAAGACAGCCGGGGATCCCTGGAGATGATTAAACAGGCGACAGGCTCACTGCAGTGTGATCATTAGCTCTCAGACCTGCTGCTGCAGACATCTAAAATGAGTTCAGATTCCAGAAGCCCGCAGTGAGCCGAGTGGTATGGATCCAGAGGGAAGCACATGGCTTAATCAGGACCGCGAAGGCAGCTGACAAATCACAGTGTTATTTGTTATCATCTCAGAACTCGGCAAGTGTTTGTCCCTGAAAGAATCAATACTTGGAGGGGAAAGGGCTGTATTTTTAGAAACTCCTGGATGGGTAATTTATTTCAAGTGAGCAGAGAGTTTATTTATGTTGGCACCCCCACAGAACCAATGGACAGTATATTTACACGAAGCCAGAAGATGCTGTCATTTCTTCTAATCAATTTACCACTTTGAACAGCTGTACCTTGCAGCTTGGAGTGATTCATTCACTACTCAGGCTAAAAGCTCTACCCAGGGAACCAGTTCCAATCCCACCTTAGCACTACATCCTTCTATGGTATGGCCTGTTACACCTTTCAAAACTTTCCCACACAAATTCTGTCTTCTGAGGGACAATGGTATTAGCCCCATTCTATAGATGAGAAAACTGAATTGTACTTTTAGTCAATGTAGGGTCGAATTAAAAAGCAAGATCTCCTCACCCCTAGTTGTGTTTTCCTCAGGTTGGACTTTAAGAGATTGTAAACTAAAATACCTAGCAAAAGAGAAAAAATGAAGAGTCAAGAATGTGTTTTAAATGCTTTGCTATAAGAATGTTTGTGGTGGTAAGAGGTGGGGGGCAGTATATTGTACAAGTAAAGAACAGAGGGTTGGCAGTCAGACTTGGATTCAAATCCTAGTCCTGATAGGATCACAAGCAGCCTCTTAACCCTTCTGAGTCATAGTTTGCCCATCTCTAGGGAGGCAATAATCAAGTTCTTACTTCATAGAAGAATTGTAAGCTTGAAGAAAAAATAGCATTTCTAAAGTTCTCATCACAGCATCTGACAGAAGTAAGAGTCCAATGAATGCTACTTATTTTGTTTTATTAGCTATTATTTTCACAGCATTTTTGCAACAGCCAACAGTTGAAAGCAGGTCAGTGTTCAGTAGTGAAATATAGTGGCATTTATACAATAGGTTTCTATCCAGGTGTTTAAAGAGATGTGGAAAAATGTAATAATGTGTAAAAATGTTCACTGTATATGACCACTAAGTCTCATTTTTGAAATGCATAAATGTGGGTGTGTGTCCATACACAAATGTGTGTAGGTGTATGTACATACTTTTTTGAACTCTGGAAGTTCTAAATACACAAGAATATTGGCTAGCTGTAGGTAGTGTGATTTATAATTTCTTCTTTTTGATCATCGATTTCTATACTGCCCAGTTTGGTAGCCACTAACCCCAGGTAGCTATTTAAATTAATTAAAATTAAATAACAGTTAAAAATCAGCTCCTCAGTCATACTACCATATTTCCACAGCCACACATGATGTGTGGCTTCCACTTTAGACAGTGCAGACATAGAACATGTCCATCAAGGCAGTAAGTTCTACAGGGCAACTAGAGCCTAGAGACTGAAATCCAGGCCCCAAAAAAAAACAGTCAGGACAGGGCCCTCCCTTTGCCAAGCACTCAAGTTTTCCTCTGCATCTACTTCTTCCTCCTTAATGAGGATACTACTGTTTTTTCTCACACATTGCAATTATCACGGTGCAGCAAAGCGGGCATTACCTTATTTTCAATGGTTCTAACTATGATTAGCTCTCCCAGTGATCCTATTAAAACGAGATCTCTCTGACTTAATAACCTCGCAGCACTCTCTCTCTCACAGGAGGTACAGTTCCAACCAGAACATTTCCACAACACCATCGTGTGTGAGAAGCCCAACAACCACCTCAACAAATTTAAGGGTTATATGTAAGTATCTGCCACCCGTGTGCTGCTTGTAAATATTGCCTCTGCAAGCTAGAAGTTTTGTCTTGAAATGGCCAAACAGAAAAGCATGTGGGTCCTAAGAAAGTTTATTTCTTTTTATCTTAAGAAAGGGCTAAAGAAACCTAACTAAATTGAGAAACCTTTTCCAATCTTTGTTGTTGATGGAGTGACATTTAATTATCTTGCAGGTTTAAATTCACTAATAGTTTTTTCAGAACTCTGTGAAACAGCATCAAAGTCGAGACCACACTCTGATTCAGGGGAGGCAAGTATGATTAAATTTAGACCGGATTTCTGAAGGAGCCTTTATTGCACTGAGAATGGGGACTTTGGAGTTTGACAGACCTAGGTTCAAAACCAGGCCCTATTGCGTACAAGCTATATGACCTTGAGTAAATTAATTAACCTCTCTGGGCCTTCATTGCCACTTCTGTAAAATAAAGATTACATCACAGGAATTTTCTTGTCTGAGAGCTGATCCTATACAAAGCATGGAAACAGGCAGAGCAGATAGTTCATGGTGCTGTTGCAATTACTGTTGTTATTATTTGTCAGTTTTGATTCAGCCTGAGAGTTTTGCTGTAATTTTGCTCCCACATTTGACAACTGGTCTTAATGCAAAAGACCAAAAAAAAAAAAGAGAGAGAGAGCAGTGACCTATTCAGGGCTTTAACACTTTCAGATGACTTTCTCAGAACATCATCTCATTTAATTTGCAAAACAACCCAGAGAAGTGAGAATTCTGATTCCCAGTTTTCAGATGGGAGAGCTGATGATAAAAATTTTCAGGATTCCCTCAGAAGCACACAGCAGCTACAAGGCGGGGCCAGAACTTCCATCCTGTCTTTTCACTCTAACCCCTGTGTGTTTTGCACTGTCTGCACGCAGACAATGAGCTCAGACATGTTATAGCAGCTTCTCTACCAATGGGCCTGCAGTGAGACTTCAAAAGATTTCTCAGGAGGCAGGTGACAGGGTTTTCCCTCCAACCAATGTTTCCCAGGCCATATGAGATGTCTTGAGGAGCAAGATAAGAGGGGGAAAAGCAAGACCAATACAAAAAAATAGCAGATTTTCTGTGCAAATTACTTTTTAAAAATTAAGAGAGCGCAGATGGAGACGGACAGAGAAGGGCGCAAGTTCCTGGAGGAGAAGAGGATTCATAGCAGGCATCTGGTGAGGTGGAGCTTGCCACCTGCCTGGGCAAGAAGTCCTCCCCTCATGCACAAGTTTTGTGGATTTGGTTCATCCCAAGGCTCCCATGCCTTGAGTCATTCTCCATCCTCTTGCAGAGCAGCCTCATTGCTGGGTTTCTATTTGTAATCCTTTCTCCCTCAAACAGCTCATGTCAGCAGCCAGGCTTTCTAAGCTTCAGCCTGGGCTCATCTCAGACAGAACTTTCCAGCTCCATTCAACCCCCAGAACCCTCTCTTCCTGGTCGCTGCCTCTAAAGGCATCTTTCCCCACCTGCCCAGGGCTCCTGGGTGAGCCTGGAAAGTCCAGTTGGTCAGTCTAGCAGTCAACCCATGGGATGCTGGCAAGTTCTGCACCAAGCTCCCACATCTCTGCCGAGGCCCCCCACCCACAGATGACCTAGGCTCTCTTGCTGAGCAAACCACAGGACTGATGCCTCCAGGTATCCAGAAGCTTCTTTGGCCTCCTTAATGTAGGAACTCTCTTGGGGCTACCCAGGCTGGCTAGAAACTGAGTAGTTTTTAATGCTTTGAAGATTAGGGATGTCAGAGTTAACGATGCAATTTTTAAGCAGTAAGATCAGTCCAGGGCAGTGGTTCTCAAACCCCTTTCCCTCCTATCAGAGGACCTTTATGGTGTCTGACGCTTTGATTATCACAGCTGGGATGAGGTGCTCCTGGCATCTGGTGGGTAGGGGTCGGAGATGCTGCTCAGCATCCTGTGGGGCACAGAACAGACCCACAACAAAGACTGATCCCACCCAAATAGTCAGAAGTGTCGAGGTGGAGAAATACTGCGTGAGTCAGTTCAATAAAGCATCCATGTAAACAGCGCAGTAAACAGAAGGGCTATGAGATCACAGTCCCTTTGTACTGAAGAAGGAATGTTATGACCGGGAGACAAGGAAGATGCTGTCATAGGTTATCACCTTAGAGCATCATAAATGCTCTTTAAACCACTAGCTACTAACAGTGAATCGTTCAATATTCTCTCTGTAGCAGCTCCCTCCATAAGGACAGGTGGGTCTTCAACTTCAGCCATTCTCAGAGCACCTTTATGATTTGTATCACATTCATAAACACTATATATTACAAATTTTTAATTGGCTTATTTTTCTCTTAATTTATTTCAGAAGAAAAAGTTATGTTACTGGCACTATGGGCAACTGGTATCACTGCTGTATATAGCTTGCCATAGATTTATGGCAGTATAGCTTTCCATGTATAAATTTTATAACAGTAAAATTAGTAAAATGAAATCAAAACAGTTATTTTACTCTAACTACAGACTACTACCAAAACCTCTTCTGTGTTAAAAAACTAGATAAATAAGTGCTAGAAAGGATTAACAGAGATAAACTAAGATATTTCCTTGTTAAATTCAAAAGAATTGCAAATGGAAATGACTGATTCAATATAAATTAATGGGGTGCTACTATAAGAACTCCAATGTAGTGAAAATCACATGAGGCTTGGTGTTTGAGGACTGGGTTCCCAAGTCCTGGGAAGTCCTATGTCCTGGAAGTCTGTACTTGGAAAGATCTCTCACCCTCTCTGAGTTTCAACTTTCTCATAAGCAAGGATAATCACCCTGCTAACTTCCCAGAGCTGTGAAGAGTCAAATAAAATCATGTAAGTAATATAGTTTATAAACACAGTAAAGAATTATTCTGAGTGTGTTGGGTGGTATTGTAGCATTCTGGAGCCAGACTTCCTGGATTTGAATCCCCTTTCTTCCATGTACTATGACTGCCTCAGTTTCCCTATCTTTAAAATGGGTATGAGACATGACCTACCTTCTAAGGTTGTCACGACCATTATTTAATGCATAGGAAACATAACTGGACCTAGAGAAATGAAGTATTAAAGAGTTAGGAGGAGAGAAAATCCATTAGAGTTCAGATGATCACTTTTCTGTTCTCCCCAATGTTGTGAGGAAGTTATATTTTAAGTTCCTAAAGATCTCAGAGAGGGAGGGCATCAGGACTGCATGAGGACCAGATACCGAGTCAACCCTGGTGTGGGTTGACTCAGAAGTGTCTAGAGTTAAGTGGGAAATTGTGATGCTTCCTGAGTCTAGAAGAAGGGAAGAACTCTACGGATCTCCCCTTTGAGAAGCCTCCTCCCAGGATGTTGCACAAAGGCCCCTGGTCCTCCTGCCGTGAGGTCTGTTTATTTTATGAGGATGGAGCAACAGGATAGCACAGGCGAGAGGCCAAGAGGGGAACCTGTGGGCTGCCCTTCCTCATCGTCTCGTGATAAGAGAGGTGGGACTGTCCTTTGTCTTCTGCAGACTGGGACGTTCAGCTTGTGTGGGTGCAGATCCAGCAGCTGGGTGGCAGTGGGTGTGTGAACACTGCCTCAGGGCGCACAGCACCTATCCTTGCAGGCTCAGAGCCAGTTCCCACACATTTGGCCCCTAAAACCGCTTTGAATCTTCCTCATCGGAGTTCTGCCTTTTAGGCAAAATCACATCCTTAGGGATGGGTAGTTCTCCTCTGATGGTCCAGTCCCCATTAGGTGTCCTAGGACCAATGAAATCTTGCATTTAAATATGGGAATTAGTCTCCAAGTTAATATTGCTCTTCTGAAGAAGAGGGAGAAGAGGGATCGTGTTCACTCACCACCTCTAATTCTGAGACACTAACCCGTGAAAGTGTGGAGTGGCCACCAAACTGTTCCTGTCTTTCATCATCTCCAGGGAACATCCCGATCAGACCAGGACTGGCTTTGGCAGTGAGAGTCTTCTGCTTCGAGGCTGCACCATCAGAAACACTGAAGTGGCTGTTGGCATTGTCATCTACACAGGTTATTGTCCCTGGACACTTTCCTCTGTCCCTGCCCTTTCTCCTCCTTCCTCCAAAACTTCCTCCAAATTCATGTTTAGTTGGTGGGAGCTCACATCACTTCTAAGGGGTAGAGTCATGTGATTTCCCATTTCTAAGGGAAAGCAAACTGAGGCTGGAATCACAGTGGCTCACTTGGTCCACAGGAGACCTAGTTCGATTCTGAGTCACTGTCACTCATCTGGATGACACGGGGAGGGGGACTCATGCATCCCTAACGGTTTTGTGACACTAACCACAGGTGGGATGAAGAGCATCTTCTTGAGCTTGAGGAGTAACCTCACTAAACTTAGCAACATCACCGTGTGTGCCTCAGTGTCCTCATCTGTACAATGGGAATAACATCTCTATCTGCCTCATGAAGCGCTCGTGAGAGTACAGTGACCCAGACATAGAAAGCACCTGGTGCCGTGTGTGGCACATGAGGGCACGATGAGTCTTGGTTGTTGTTTTCACAGTTGCTTTTATTATTAGCTTTATTCATTTTGTGGCTCCGCGTGTGGTGGTCTGTCTCTTCTTTGCACTTTGATTTTGCTTCCCCTTGAAAAAAGGCAACAGCAGCACTTCTCATAATGGGATTTGGAGGGGGTCTTGGGACGGCTGAATCCCCAGTACCTAGCACCTGGCGCCCATGGGTGCTCAGTACATGTCTGTTGTTACGTGAACAACTGCAAACATCTATAGCGGTAACACAGTCTCCCTGGAGTGTCTACCTCCCCTGGAACTCTCCAAAATAAGCTTCTCTGGATCTTCCACTCACTGGGACACCTTGTAATATTTTGTTTAGTTTTAGTTGGTATGTTTTGGCCTGCATAGAATCCAACCTTTGTTAGACATGGAAGAGCACTAACACATCAATCTACCCTATGACTCCCTTTGGCAGACTGTGAGAGAAAAGTAGGGTGTTTTTTTTTGTGTTTTTTTTTTTTGATAGTGTCACAGTCTAGCTGGCTTTCTCTAATTTGGGGGAGGGATGTTTTATTTGTCAACACAGGTCACTGCTTTCAAGGATCTTTGACAGTGGAGTTCAGTGCTGTCTGGCAGACTTACTAAACACGACCCCTTCAATAATCCCTGCCCCACCAAAACACCCTCATAAACTGAGTTTTCTTCTCTGCCTGAGCAGAAGCAGAGCTCTGAGTGGGTGACGGGAGTGGCCTATGAGAGGGCAGGCAGAGAGGGAGTTAATCATGGTTACCAAGAGTCAGACTGCCTGGGGCTAAACCAGCCCTGGGCTTCCCTAGAAGATCAACTGGTAAAGAATCTGCCTGCAATGCAGAGACATGGGTTCAATCCCTGGGTTGGGAAAATCCCCTGGAGAAGGGAACGGCTACCCACTTCAGTATTCTGGCTTGGAGAATTCCATGGACCGTGTAGTCCATGCAGTCGCAGAGTCAGACAGGACTGAGGGACTTCCACACACACTAAACCAGCCCTTGGCTGCAAGTTCCTGAAAAGCTGGTCAAGCTTTCCACACAAAAGGCACTGATGACCTGTTCTCATTGGATTGTAAAGTTCAAGTGAGATGATCTGTGAAAAGGGCGTAACACTAGCCTGGCACACATCAGGGTCTCAAAAAACGTGAGCAAAAATGGTACTAATGGTGTTAAGTGTTGTCATCTGGAGCAGGGGTTCTCAACCTCATCACTGTTGACTTTTGTCCCAGATTGTTCTTTGTGGGGGGAGGGGGGCATCCTATAGGATGTTTAGCAGCAGCCCTGGCTTCTGCCAACTAGATGCCATTAGTGCCACCTCCTCAAAGATGATAACCAAAAATTTCTGAAGACTTTGCCAAATGTCCCCTGGGGAACAAAGTGCCCTGTAGAGAATGACTGGTCGGGGAGCTGTACTCTCTGCCTTGATGGTATAGATGGACATAACAGGAGCACCTCAGGATCAAAGGCAAAGAAAGCTTTCAAGTTTTCCAGAAGGAAGAAATTCTGCATGGAGGCGTATGCTCCTCACTGCAGACATTTATTGAGGCCCTACTGTGTCCCAGAAACTAGTTTAGGTACTTTATGTGTATCAGTTCACTCCCTTATCCCAGAGCATGCAACCATCATATCTCATTTTGCAGATGAGAAATTGAAATACAAAAGGCTTAATTCCACCAAGGTCACATGTCTCCTGAGATTAATTCCCTCCAACCCAAGGCCAAGTGCCTGAGAGCCAAGCTCTGTCAGACACTGGAGCCCACGTTCTCTCCACCACACCATGCTGCCTCCCCCATGAGACCACATTTTGCCAAAGGAGCAGAGGAGCCTTAGGAAGTGAGGCATGGGTGAACGGGGTGAGCCCAGGGCAGGCAGGGACCACAGCTGTGGCAGCCCTTGAACAACTGCAGCAACTGAGTCTGACATAAGCCCAGCGCGTGCTCACTCCTGCAGTTTCATTGCCACTTTAAATCCACAAGGCCACCAGCTAAACAGCATTAAACCACTCGCTGCTAGAGCTGATATATTGGTTCTCTTTCATTTTGCACAGGAAACATGTGACTGGTGTCTTTTAATTTGTCTTCTGAGGGGTATGGCACAGTAATTAAAATTTAGCAGCCCCAAAGGAAAGGCTCTGTTTAAAGACAAGGCTTAGTTAGACTGTCAGCTCTTAGCTGGGTGACTTGGGTTCCAGGGGCAGTAGAAGGAGAAATAGAGTGGGGATCAGCATCCTGGGTTCTCCATGCAGCTCTGATATTCATGTATCCTTTCACCTGGATCAGGTCCCTCCTATGCTTCCGCCATGGGTTTCTCCAACTGGTGCAGAGGGGCGACTGGATAAGATTCAGTAGTTTTTAAATTTTATTATTTTTTCTTTGAACAAAATTTTATGCAGAACTCCGAGACAGGAGAGGAGCTGCCCAGAGTTAATGCTGGGGTGGAGGCCTTTGGTCACTACACTCTTGCACAAGCAATAAACACCTTAGCAAAGAAGCAAGCATGAAAATGACTGGCCTCGAGTACAGTGCTGCCACAGGGCCTTGGCATAGACTGTTCCCCAGCCCAAAGCCCTTTTCTTCCAACTTTTCTCTCTCTATTCATATCTCCCTTAATTGTCACCTCCTCTGAGAAGCCTTCCCTGACCATGCTCTCTAGCAGCATCTTTCATTTTTTTAGCCCTTATTTATTGTTTACTTCATGGGACTTATCACCAACTGTGATGACCTTATTTACTTGTTTGCCTGTGTATTCTCACCAGCATGTGAATCATCTGTCTTAACTACTGTATCCTACCACTAACCCATAGCAGCCCCTTTGTGCAAATTAGAAGATGGCCCTTCCTCAAGACAGCCTTCTGTCGTTTGCTAGAAATGTGTCCTAAGAGGCTTACAAATCTGTGACAGCTACACAGTGAGGGCTACCTCTTGAGCTGTGTAGGACAAAGCCTGTGCACGGGAGTCTGGTCTATGCCCCCTCCCGCCCACCATGTCCGGCAGGTAGGGGTTATTCCAGAAAAACCTGCTGACCAATTGTGTGAGGTCTCTCCAGCTGTTCCCAGAACCTCCCTATGCCAGGACACATCCAGGTTAGAGGATGAAGCCTCTCTTGTTTTTTTAGTTTTTTAGGTTTGTTTGTTTTTCTTTTTTTCAATTGGAGTAGAATTGCTTTTACAGTGTTGTGTTAATTTCTGCTATACAACAACATGAATCAGCCATTTGTGTACACTTTATTGTATAATGTATCCCCCCCTCACCCCCCACATCCCACCCCTCTGGGTCATCAGCGAGCCCTGAGCTGAGCTGCCTGTGCTACAGAGCAGCTTCCCACTAGCTGTCTTGTTTACACACGGTAGTGCATACATATCAATCTTATTCTCCTGTTTCATCCCACCACCCCAAGTCCCTTCCTGTGTCCACACATCTGTTCTCTCCGTCTGCACTCTGTCCCTGCCCTGCACAGAGGTAACTATCCTGCAGGAAGATCCAGAGGCAAACGGGGGGCCAAAGACTGACGATCTTAATTTTCCCTCAAAGGCCATGAAACGAAAGCCATGCTGAACAACAGCGGCCCGCGGTACAAACGCAGCAAGATCGAGCGGCGCATGAACAGAGACATCTTCTCCTGCATCGGCATCCTCTTCCTCATGTGCCTCGTTGGAGCTGTAGGTATGGAATGTTCTGGAAAGAACAACCCCACAGGCATCTTCTGTTTCTTTTGTGCCAGTTGCCTCAACACAGAGCCTCAGTTTCCTTATGTGCAAAAAGAAGTTAATAAAAAAAAAAGCAAGCCTACTCCGTATTTAACAGGGTGCCCATTCAGCCGAAAATGCAGGTGACATCGTTCTGAAAGTTGTGTGTGCCCTAAAGAGTAGGAAGAGCATCTGTCATCTGTCTATTCAGGAAATACTTCCTGAACCCGGGCACCCCCTGACCCAGAGAGGGTAACAGACGAATCAATCACAGGACTGTCCTCAGAGTCCAGCAGGAACGAGTCCAGCCTGAGAACAGAATCAATAACAGCATCTGGAGCATTCAGTGAGGGCGGCAGCAGGTACTGCGTCCGTTTCCTAGTGATGCTGTAAAAGGTTAACGCAAGTTGAGTGGTTTAAAACAACACTAGCTGATTCTGTTACATATCCGGGGTTCAGAAGTCCAAAATCAGTTTCACTGGATTAAGACCAGGGTGCCTGCAGGACCGGCTCCTTCTGGAGACCCTGTGGGGGAAGCAGCCCCTTGTCTTTTTGGTTTCTACTGGCCACCTGGGTTTCTGCATTTGCGGCATTGGGAGATTTTCAGGACTTCCAGGTGGTAAAGAATCTGCCCGCCAATGCAGGAGTCGTAGGAGACTCGAGTTCCGTCCCTGGGTGAGGAATATCCCCTGGAGAAGGAAATGGCAACCCACTCCAGTATTCTTGCCTGGAGAATCCCATGGACAGAGGAGCCTGGAGGGCTACAGTCCAGGGGGTCACAAAGAGTCAAATACAACTAAGCGAATGAGGACACACACACATACACGCCTTTGTTTTCAAAGCGCCTTACTTCACATCTCCTTCTCCTTGTCTGTGGGCTTATCTCCCTGTGCCTCCTTTTTATGAGGACACTTGTAATTCCATCATCAGGCCCATCCGGCTAATCCAGGCTCCTCTTCGCCGTCTCAGGGCCCTTCACTCAATCCTGTCTGCAGTCCCTTTTGCATGTTCACAGGGCCCCGGGTCGAGCACACAGACAACTTACGGGACATTATTCAGCCTACTGCGGTGTTATGGGAGCATCGAGGAAGGAAGTCTTGCTGGAGCTGATTCTCACCAGAAGAGGGAGGTGGCAGGGACAGGATGGGGCCGGTACCTGTGAAAGAAGAGAGGACGCTTTACCCTATGGACAGCACAGACAAAGCACAGTGGCAGGAGGGAAGATCATTCTTTTGCAGAGGAGAGTTTGGCTGTTTGGCAAGAGCAAGGCCAAGGGTGGAACCCTGAACAGAAGCAGGCTATGGTCAGGTTCTACCACAGCCAGTGTAGACCGCTGTGGGAGGAGGTATTCCAGTTGATCCTTGGAGGGTAGGCCGGGCAGTGAGTACGATCCTCCTCGTTACTCTCCCCTTTAATGGCTTAGCACTAAGGATGGTTCTTGGTACCCTAAAGGAGGCCGTAAAAGAAGCAGGGAGGATCAAATTGAAGAACTCATATGCTGAGTCCAGAGCCCCCTGCCGACTCTGCACCTGGGAGCAGCTGTCGTGTTTGATCTTCACTTGCTTCTGTCAGAAATCTCACGCATCACTGCTGTTATACTTTATTTTTTAGAAACTATTTCTTTTTAATATTTCTTTATATTTATTTGACTGTGCCAGGTTTTAGTTGCTGCATGTGGCATCTAGTTCCCTGACTGGGGATCAAACCCAGGCCCCCTGCATTGGGAGCACAGAATCTTAGACACTGGACCACCAGGGAAGTCCTCATCACTGTTTTTAAAAGACAGTGTCCAAGGCCCAAAACGTTGCTCAGCCCACAAAGTTCTTATGTGTCACCACAGTGAAGACAGTGGGGTTTAGTCTTGTGCATGGCCTAGAGTTTTGAAAGAATGCACTTCCCAGGTATATCTCAGGGCACTCTGAGAGGGGCTCAAAGCTGGAAGGGCAGTACCTGCCGGGAGCAGAAGCCGGCAAACAAGAAAACCACCGATTGGTTTTGTGGTCCATCCGTGTCCCCAGAGATGCTGCAAAACTCTTGACTCTGTTTGGGGAAGGTTTTTTAGGGACTGTAAAACCTGGGAAGGACATTGAGGATCATGTCACTATGTCTCTAGAGAAAGGAAGTTAATGATTAAAAGGTCACAGAGTTAGACAAGACTCAGGCAAACCAGAAGCAGCTTGGTAGATTGCCCAAAATAAGAAATACCTCGAGAAAGTAATGGGGAGGGGCAGGATTCTCTTGTCTGAGAACAACAACTCATAGAGTGACAGGCCTCTGTTGGCACCTAATTAAAGCATGGCTCCTGTAGGAGGTGATGGCTCTCAAATGAGCATCATTCCAGGGTTATTTATCACACATTTACTTTACCAGGCTTGCCTGGTGGCTCAGCTGGTAAGGAATTCGCCTGTAATGTGGGAGACCTGGGTTTGATCCCTGGGTTGGGAAGATGCCCTGGAGGAGGGAATGGCAACCACTCCAGTATTCTTGCCTGGAGAATCCCATGGACAGAGGAGTCTGGCGAGAGAACAGCTACCCATTCCAGCATTCTGGCCTGGAGAATTCCAAAGACTGTATAGTCCATGGGGTCACAAAGAGTCAGACACAACTGAGCGACTTTCACTTCATTACTTTAATGTATGAAGATGGAATTTCTTTTTTATTTGTCTAGAGTGTCCTCCCCAGGCCTTTCTGATCACCCAGTACCCACCTGGGCTTCAGAATCCCTCCAGGCCTCCTCCTCTAAGCAGCCTGCTCTGATTTCTTTCATGATCTCTAGCTCCTCTGAAAGCCAGTGATCTTACTCTGTACCATATATTTGGCCCTTAACCTCACATCTATAAGCCTCCTTTATTCTACTGGGTATGATGGTATTTGGCCCAACCTCTTGGGCAAAGAAGTATCTTAGGGGCAGGGTGGCATCCTTTTTGCCCTTTATTCTCTATAGTTTCTGCCCTGGAGCCGAGAGCATTATACACATAGGGCAATCCTGTTCTCACAATAACCGCATGGGGAAGGTACTGTTACTAATTGATAGATAAGGGTGCTGAGATTCAGAGAGATCAGTGCCAGTTGCACTTATCAATCTGCACTTGATATGTGTTGCTATCCCCATTTATAATTAGAGAAACAGAGGGTTCAGTCTGTATCTGAGGCTGTTGCTATGGGCTCTTATAGCATTCCAGGATCTAGCTCATGCCACGTGAGATTTGTATCTTTACATCAGACTCCTTGACTTGGTAGGGAACTCCTCAAAGACAAGAAGTAGGACCAACTCCTTTTTGAATTAATAAATTTTGGATAAAGAGAGGGAAGGAAAGAGGCAGGGAGGAGTGAGTAAACAGTTGAGAGCTGGGTGGGTGGGTGGATGGATGGATTGAGGGATGGATGATTGGATGGGTGGGTGCATTAGGGAAAAAACAAACTAACTCTTGTCCCTTTCTCTATTTCCAACTCCTGTGTAATAGGACTTAAACAAAATCTAAATAATCACCATGCTAGTCTTCTCTACTAGGAGGAGAGATTGAAATGTATGGTATATGAAGGACCACCTTAGAGCTAAATGAATACACACACACACAGTGTTATATAGAACAAGGATGTGCTCCTCCAAAGCACACTGATTTCTGGCGGTAGATCAGGGAAGGGCTGATGTAACTGACCAGTTTAGGATTACGTGGAGATTGTGCCTCATACTTTACTTTGCCTCCTCTCAGGTCACAGCCTCTGGAATGGAACCTTCACAGAACACCCTCCCTTTGACGTGCCAGACGCCAACGGCAACTACCTTCCCCTTGCCCTTGGGGGCTTCTACATGTTCCTCACCATGATCATCCTGCTCCAGGTAGGAGGTCCTCCCCAACTCAGGGCTCAAAAGACCTACAGCCAACACCTGTACAACTTTGCAAAAAAAAAAGAAATCTCAGTACTGACCCTGAGAAAGAACTAACTGGACTGAGATGAGAAAACATTTATTGCTTCTTATGAGTCTTTGAAAGTATTCATATCTGGTATAATGTCAGGACCAGCCCTGCCTTGTGGAGGGGACCTTGGCCTCAGATAATAACAGAGGGAAATATTTATCAGACTCTTGTATTTAAAAGTAAGATTGCAACAGAGATCCGTGGGTGCCTGTCCTCCTGCCAGATCTAGAACTGGTGAACCTTCTGACCTGAGAACCACAAAGATAACACAGCACAAACAATGACAGAACTTTCGAGCCCCAAGCATTCAGAGAAAGAAACCACAGGTTAGTGTTTTCGTATTTGTTAGATTGAAGAAGAACCAGGACTATATATAGGAGAAAAAAGACAAAAGACAGAGTATCTGTAAGAGAGAGGTAAGAAAAGCCCCTACTTATAGGCAAACACTGGAGAAGGCCATGGCACCCCACTCCAGTACTCTTGCCTGGAAAATCCTAAGGACGGAGGAGCCTGGTAGGCTGCAGTCCATGGGGTCGCTAAGAGTCGGACACGACTGAGCGACTTCACTTTCACTTTTTACTTTCATGCATTGGAGAAGGAAATGGCAACCCACTCCAATGTTCTTGCCTGGAGAATCCCAGGGATGGGGGAGCCTGGTGGGCTGCCGTCTATGGGGTCGCACAGAGTTGGACACGACTGAAGCGACTTAGCAGCAGCAGCATAGGTAAACACATGCAGTGAGGTATAGAGAGATTTAAAAAAAAAAAAAAAAACCTCAGGCCCAATAAGAATTACAGTCTATGAAAAGATAGGGAAGTTGTAGTTTTGTTTTGACAAAACCCCATCTGTATGAGTTCTTACAGTCCTTGAGCATGTTTCTTGGTCCTCCAACTGGCAACTTTTTTCCTTCAATAGTTCATTCATTCATGGAGCAAAGTAACCCTTTTTAAATGTGAGGAGGAAGTCATGCTCTACCTCTGCCCTGAACCCTCTGATGGTTTCATAACCAAAAGTGAAATAAATACAAAGGGGAATACAAAGTTCTGAGGCGACCAACAAGGCCTAAGTGATCTGGGCCCCGCTCCCTCGGGGACCACATCTCGAGCTGTCTCCCACACACTGGCACACACGCCTGCCGACTCTCGCCCTGGCCCTGCAGACACCCAGCTGCCGGCCCGTGCCCTGCCTGGAACATGCCTCCTCCCACAGATAACCTCAGGCTCACACCCTCATTTCTTCAGGTCTCAGCACAAAGGTTGTGGTTTCTGAAAGACGCCCTCCCAACCTTCACTCTTTTCACTTTTCTTTATTCTTTTTTTTTTTCATGAGACTTGCCACCACTCAATATAGACTTCTCTGTTTACTGGAATGGGAGGTCTTCAAGGCCAGGGCTTTTTTCTGCTCATTGCCCTTTGAAGGACCCAAAACAGCACTCAGTATTTGTGTGTGTGTGTTGGTCACTCAGTCGTGTCCAACTGTTTGTGACCCCATGACTGTAGCCCACCAGGCTCCTCTATCCATGGAATTCTCCAGGCAAGAACACAGGAGTGGGTTGCCTTCTCCAGGGGATCTTCCTGACCCACAGATTGAACCCAGGTCTCCTACATTGCAGGCAGATTGTTTACCATCTGAGCTACATCAGTGGGCAGTGATCAACAATAAATCTGAATAGAAAACAGATTTAGGATTACCAAAGGGAAAAGAGAGGGGGAGACATAAATTAGGAGTCTGGGATTAGCAGATACACACTATCATATATAAAGCAGATAACAAGAATCTACTGTATAAAGTATTATCAATATCTTGTAATAAACTGTGATGGAAAAGAACATGAAAAGTATATACAATGTTATAGAGAGAGAATTAAATCACTTTGCTGCACACCTAAACCCAACACGACTCTGTAAATTAACTAGAACTCCTTACCCCTTCAGCTCAGTTATTAAACAAGCAGTGGTGAGTGTCTACCCCATGCCAAATATTCCTGGCTCAGGAAGGCCTATGTCTTTTTCAGGTTCTCCTAAGGATCCCAAGGCAGGCATGAGGTCACTGAGCTTTAATTTCTCAGAGAAAACCCACTTCGTGAGCTGACCTGAACTTTTCATGAAATGCTTTTGCTACTCTATCACTCAGGGAGGTCCTGAGATGGCAGACCAGCCTCTTTATCTGACACAGTGGGACTCAATCTCCCCACAGATACTGATCCCAATCTCCCTGTACGTGTCCATTGAGCTGGTGAAGCTCGGGCAAGTCTTCTTCCTGCACAACGACCTTGACCTGTATGACGAAGAGACTGACTTGTCCATTCAGTGTCGAGCCCTCAACATCACTGAGGACTTGGGTCAGATCCAGTACATCTTCTCCGACAAGACGGGAACGCTGACCGAGAACAAGATGGTGTTCCGGCGTTGTACCATCATGGGCCACGAGTATTCTCACCAAGAAAATGGTATGAGGGGGCTCCTGGGGGCCCCACCCTTCTTCTAAAGAAATCACCCCTGCTCTCCTAAGAGAGTGGTGACTAAAACCCATTCTCCTGGCTCTCGGCAAAGGCTGAGTGGCTCTGTGGGAAGTAGCTTCCTGTATCCCTGCGGCCTTCTTGTCACAGATCAGTGCTGTTCTTATCACTTGTAAACTTTATTTTCTCCTGAAGGCTATGGGTAATCTCCTGTGGGGTAGCCCTCCAGCTGGTTGATCTTTGTCCTCAGTGGATCTTTGCCTGGCGCAATTGACACACAAGATTTTTATCTGTCAGGAATGCACTGGGGAGATGTCCAAATTATGTTCCCGTCCTGCAACCAAAGTTTAGGAATTTTTCAGGTTACCTTACCTGACAGGACAGGCCCAGGTGGAAGCACATGGTGGAATGGGATACAATCAGGAAATGCCCTCCATGCTAACTGACCTCTTGGGGTTTGCTGACGCAAAGCTTTGCCTTAGGGGATATGGCTAGAAAATACCTGGATTGTCATCTGGACTGAAGGTGGCTGATACAGCTGACTGATCCCCTCGGTTCCTTACCCCCACAGCACGCATGTGTGCACACACACACACACACACACACACTCACACACCCCACTTCCTTCATTCTTCATCCTTTTGAGTGGGAGGGATGAAGAAAGAGAAGAGAGAAGGTACCACAGGCAGCCCAGTCCCTTTGGCCACAGCGGTCACGATGTACACGGGAGCTTCTAGTCTTAATAATTGCAGCTGCCAGTACTTAGAGTATGCTTATCACTTTTATATCGTTATATAGTAAGTCTTTTATACATACCATTATATCATTAAGTCTTCAAAACAATGAATCGGATAGTTTTTATAACCCCTAATTGAGGAAGTAGAGGCGTGGGTTATGCGAAGCTCAAAGTCACATAACTAGGAAGTAGGAGGGCCAGGATTTGAACCTGTGTGACCAAGTTGCACCCCACTTTCAGCAGTCAGGGTAACCAGCTGTCTGTTATCTAGAGCAGCATAATGTTCTTACACCATGCTTTTAGCTTCACCCCCAAAGTCTAGCATCTCCCCAACCATGATCTAGCCGAGGTACAACTGATGCAATAACAAGATTCCTTTCTTGCAGCTAAGCGACTAGAGACCCCAAAGGAGCTGGACTCAGACAGTGAAGAGTGGACCCAATACCGGTGTTTGTCCTTCCCAGCCCGAAGGGACCAGGGCCCAGTCACAGTGAGGGGCCAAGGAGGGTCCCAGCCTCTGAGGAGGAGCCAGAGTGCCCGTGTACCCATCCAGGGCCACTCTCGACAAAGGTCTATGGGGCGCTGTGAAATCTCACAGCCTTCTGTGGCCTTCAGCAGCTCCATAGTAAGTGCCTGCCTTTCACTCTTTGAATTTGCAAGTGACCTTTCTTGAGGAGAGATAGGGGATGGCTCCAGGGCACGAAAGAGAATGGTGTATAAACCCTGAATTGCTCTCAAAATGGCAGCCCTTGGTCTTGTTTATAATCTGAATGGGTTTTGTTGGGCATGTACAAGTCTATTAATTTCAAATGTTCTTGAAATTGAGAGATTTCTAAATGGAATTAGAAAAAGTCTCCCCACTAAGCCAGTGTTTCCCTGTGGTGATAACTGGTTTGAATTAAGAAGTCTGCTCTCCCCAGCCTGGGAGTGCCGACCTCAGCTCATCATGCCCCCCACCCCCTCTCTCTATACCCATCCCTGCGCTGAGGCCCAGCAGCATGTTCACTATGTACATTTTTCCAAAATACAGTTGATCGGAAAGAGAGAGATCTGACATGTCCTTGTTTCTATAAAGTGGAAAAATGGAAGATGAACCTATAAGGCTTACAGGTTTCAAGAAAAATGGGAGAATGTATTTATTGTGATAATCAGAGAGTCTTAAGTTGTTATGAAGCAGAGGACATCTCTGTCAAACTTACCCAGTCCACCTCCTTCCCTTAGGCTAACTGCTTGGCCCCTAGGATATTGAAATTTGCACATTTGGGGTTTTCTGCATTTAGTCCCTTCACATTTGATCCACTGAGACAGTTACCATTAAACATCTAGGTAGCACGTGAAGAAACTGAGTTAGTTCCCCAAGATAACGCAGCATGCCCTAGAAGCCAAGGCCAGCGCCAGGGCTTCTGACTCCTGTCCCCTTCCACTGTCCTCTGCATCAAGCTCTTCCTCTAGGGAACACATCATTCAGAGTCTTCTATACTTACAGAGAAGGCCTCAGGGACCCCCATTAGCTTGAACAAGACACATATACTCACAGAGGGACCAAAAGTGCTCTCATCCCATTATTAGAACATTAGATTTTCATAATGACCATTTTGGTGAATTTCGTTCCAGTCTTTCATTCCCCTCATTATACACACACACACACTCACACAAACTACATGTGTTAACATTTTTTGCAGTCATCATACACATAAATTATAGCTGCTGTTTTTTTGGATTCTGACATGATATCAAAAGCCTTTTCTACATTGCTACCTAGTATTTATTACCCAGGACTGTGTTTTCTGACTGTGACAAGAAATTCTGTGAGTCTGTATCTTCTGGCTTGTTGTTTATCTAATTTAAGTAAGTACAAAGTTAACTTACTTATGTAATTATATACTGCATGTAATAATGTACATTCTGTACATTTATGTTATTATCATGTACATAAACATAACAATAGCAAGGATAAAAAATAGTCATGTGTTAAGACATATGATACTTATAAACCTTCAAGAAGAATGATCCATTGATGACTCTGGGAATATTTTGTTTTTTATTTTTCTCTTTGATTTTCCCCAAAGAAGTAACAATAGGATATGCATATTGTCAAGTCTTTCTCTGATTTAATTCCGTCCCCTCTGAATGGAATGCTCTTCCCCCAGCTCTTTACCTAAATGTTTGGACAATGAATTCAGTGAATTCTCTTTGGGCACAGGGACTAAATCTTGCACTGCTGGTATCTTTTGGTTTCTTTCGGTTCTGGAAACCACAGTCATCCTGTGTATCTGAGAATGTCTCCTCCAGGAGAAAAAGGAAGCTTTCCTGTGTAGATATCAGTTGGGATACACAGATTCATTGGTCCCTGTTCAGTCTGACAAATTTCAGAGCCCAGGAAAAACTGCAGCCCTGACTCAGTCAGTATAACTTTTATTCAGGGCCCTTAGCTGATGGTCACTGAAAGGGACACATGCACCTATGAGCTATTTCCAGATCTTGAATGTCATTGATTTGCCCTGGCTGGCACATTTGAAGTCCAGCTCTGGCTAAATTCACTCATGAACAATAAGGAAATTGACACAGTAATATCCAATTCTTGTTGCCTGGGCAGGGGAAGATGGTGATGTGTTCCTTCTATGCACTGCTAAATTTTCAGACTGAAAATCTGGGGTTAGTCAGACAATAGCACCCCAGCTATTTGTTTGGGGTGGGGTGGGCACTGGGCCTAGAATCAGGAAACGTGGGCTCTGGTTTTAACTCTGCTGAGGTTTGCTGGGTGGCCTTAAGCAGTGTGTTAAACCTCTTTCTGTCCCTGTTTCATCACCTGAAAATACTTGGCTTACAACTTTCACTGGCTCTTCTCAAAGTCAAAGAATATGACGCTTGTGCTGACCAGCAAGGTCACTTCCAGCTGTGACATAGGCACGTTTGGGGTCAAATGCCCCAGGTGTTCACCTCAGCTCCACTGTGTATCAGCTCTGTGACTTCGGTCAGTTCACTAAGTGGAAACCTCAATATTCTTATCTCAAAAAAGGATTACTGTTATGCCTTGTGAGTTGATTTTGAGGATTTAATTCTTAAAATACTGTGTTCTAGACAGAGGGATAAATAATAGAGGTTTTAAATGACCTTTTAAAGGAAAGCTGTCACTGTTTACAATAGCTAGGACATGGAAGCAACCTAGATGCCCATAGGCAGACGAATGGATAAGGAAGCTGTTGTACATATACACCATGGAATATTACTCAGCCATTAAAAAGAATTCATTTGAATCAGTTCTAATGAGATGGATGAAACTGGAGCCCATTATACAGAGTGAAGTAAGCCAGAAAGATAAAGAACATTACAGCATACTAACATATATATATGGAATTTAGAAAGATGGTAATGAAAACCCTATATGCAAAACAGAAAAAGAGACACAGATGTACAGAACAGACTTTTGGACTCTGTAGGAGAAGGCGAGGGTGGGATGTTTCAAGAGAACAGCATGTATATTATCTACAGTGAAACAGATCACCAGCCCAGGTTAAATGCATGAGACAAGTGCTCGGGGCTGGTGCACTGGGAAGACCCAGAGGAATCGGGTGGAGAGGGAGGTGGGATGGGGGATCAGGATGGGGAATACATGTAACTCCATGGCTGATTCATGTCAATGTATGACAAAACCCACTGCAATGTTGTGAAGTAATTAGCCTCCAACTAATAAAAATAAATGAAAAAAATAAATTAAAAAAAAAAATAAAAGAAAGCTGTCTGCCTTGGACAAATGTTCACATAAGTGATGACAGGAAGAAGAAACGGGAGTCTTCATAAACTATGTGGAGTCCTCTCCCGTGAGATTCTGGACTATTTGGTCTTGGGTGGGGCTTAGTATTTATATTTTGATTTCTAATGATTCTACTGAGCAGCCACTAAGAACCTCTCTAAGCACACCATCACCCCACTCAGAAATAAGTCTTCATTTGGTTCAAATAGGCACCTTCTACAGATTGGGAGGCATTGGCTGAAGGGGGTGATTTAAGCTGCCTTAAAGGGGTCTGATACTAACCTGTATACTCTCTGTGCCTGGAATATCAGATCCTTGAATTTGTCTGTGGAGAACATCTGTGGCAGCCCCAGGAGGGTGCCCTGGCTGTGGCTCCTGGCTCCCACCCCCACCCACTCTTGGCAAACTCTGTGCTGTCTCCTCTTCCACCCGCCCATCTGGCATCCAGTCTGGTCAGATAATCTCTTGGCACCAACAGTGCCTTCCCTTTGTAAACTCAGCCAGAACTAGACTCTGAAGCCCCAGAGATGCCAGGTAATGGCGGAGCACCCAACCCCCTTCAAAGAAGCCCGTTGTTGGCCTCCACGGCACTTTGCTCTAAACCAAAAATAAATTGTGCATCAACAATAACAACCACCACAACAAAAGCTGACTTTTTTCTTTTATTACAAAGAACAAGGTAGCATTGGTAATTGTTGTCTAATTGGCTGCCGTCATATCTGTGACTTTAGGGTGGGGTAATATATCAATACTGAGGAAAGTAAAGAGTCCTTGACATGACATGACATTGAAGTCGCTCAGTCATGTCCAACTCTTTGAGACCCCATGGACTGTAGCCTACCAGGCTCTTCCGTCCATGGAATTTTCCAGGCAAGAGTACTGGAGTGGGTTGCCATTTCCTTCTCCAGGAGATCTTCCCGACCCAGGGATTGAACCCAGGTCTCCCGCATTGTAGGCAGACGCTTTACTGTCTGAGCCTCCAGGGAAGTCCTTAGCCAGTATTTAAGAGTCCTGGTAGGTGGGAAATGAAATGCCCTCCCCGCCCACCGCACCCCCGCCCCCACCCCCAGTCTCTGAGCAGCCAAGATTGGAGTACAAAGTCTTTGTTTAGACATGCCACTTGAAAACTGGTTGGCTCCATACTTCACCACCTCTCCCTTCTGTGAGCACAGCCTCACCCATCTGTCTGGAAAGAATGCAGTGGAGGAAAGTAAAGAAGACTGTCTCTGGCTCTCTGCCTTCTTTTTTGACACTTGGTCTTCCTTTCCTTCTTGGGCAGATACTTGTGCCACACTTGTCTGCTCTGGGACAGCCCACATGCACACACTCCCTCAGCAAGGTTAGATACGAGTTTGAATATAACTAACCTAGCGTGCAAAATCCTTTAGGAAGTGACATGACTATACAGGGCAATAAATGGATGAAGCCTGTCTCAGCTTGGCTTCCCTTAGCTCCCAGGGTCCCAAATGGGGGCCCACAGCCCTATTCATAAGAACTGAGTCTTGCCAGCAAAAGAGACACAGATATAAAGAACAGGCTTTTGGACCCTCTGGGAGAAGACATGGGTGGGATGATTTGAGAGAAGAGCATCGAAACATGTGTATTACCATATGTGAAATAGATGACCAGTCCAGGTTCAAAGCATGAAACAAGGCACTCAAAGCTGGTGCACTGGGACAACCCAGAGGGATGGGTTGGGATGGGAGGTGGGAGAGGGGTGAGGGGCTCAGGACGGGGGGACACATGGACACCCATGGCTGATTCATGTCAATGTATGGCAAAACCACCACAATATTGTAAAGTAATTAGCCTCCAATTAAAATAAATAAGGAAATGGCAACCCACTCCAGTATTCTTGCCTGGAAAATCCCATGGACAGAGGAGCCTGGTAGGCTAGAGTCCATGGCGTCGCAAAGAGTTGGACACAACTAAACTTTCACTTTTCAAAAGAAAGAAAGAACTGGGTCTTGCAAGATCTGGGAGACTCCCTTCCTTTTAAAAATAAAAAATATTATTGAAGTATAGATTTTTAAATTTTATTATTGGATTATAATTGCTTTACAATGTTGTATTAATTTCAGCTCTACAACAAAGTGAATCAGCTATATATGTACATATATCCCCTCCCTCTTGGGCCTCCCTCCTACCCCATCCCCTGCATCCCACCTGTCTGAGTCAACACAGGGCACAGAGCTGAGCTCCCGTGGTTTTAAAGGAACTCCCCCTGGCTCTCAGTTACACACGGTAGTGTACATATGTCAGTGCTACTCTTCCAGTTCATCCCGCCTCCCTTTCCCTCTATGTGCCCACATGTCTGTTCTCTACATCTGTGTCTCTATTCCTGCCCTACAAATAGGTGCATCTGTGCCATTTTTCCAGATTCCATATATATTAATATATGATATTTTTCTCTATATTGAGGTATAGTTGATTTACAATGTTGTGTTAGTTTCTAGTGTAGAGCAGTGATTCATTTATACACATATATTTTTTTTTCATATTTTTTCCATTACATTTTATTACAGAATAATGAATATAGTTCCTTTGCTACACAGTTAAGACCTTGTTGTTTATTTCATATATAGTAGTTTGTACGTGCTAATCCCAAACTTTTAATTTATCCCTCCCTACCCCTCCTTTCCCCTTTGGTAACCATAAATTAGAGTTCTGTATCTGTGAATCTGACACTGTTGTGTAAATAGTTCATTTTTATCACTTTTTTTTTTAACTGTGTGGTGTATCATATTTTAGGTTCTACCTATATGTGATAACATACAGTATTTGTCTGTTTCTGACTGACTTTGCTTCGTATGCTAATCTCTAGGTCTATCCATGTTGCCACAAGTGGTATTCTTTTGTTCTTTTTAATGACTGAGTAGTATTCCATTGTGTGTATACATATGTATATACACCACATCTTTATTCATTCATCTGCCAGTGGATATTTATGTTGCTTCCATGTCTTGGCTATTGTAAACAGTGCTGCTATGAACATTGGGGTGCATGTATTTTTTTGAATTAGAGTTTTCTCTGGATATATACCTAGGAGTGGGATTGCTGGATCATATGGCAACAGTATTTTTAATTTTTTAAGGAACCTCCATACTGTTTTCCGTAGTGACTGCACCAACTTACATTCCCACCAACAGGTAGGAGGGTTCCCTTCTCTCTGCACCCTCTCCAGCATTTGTTACTTTTAGACTTTTTAATGATGGCCATTCTGACTTGTGTGAGGTGATAGCTTAGTATAGTTTTGGTTTGCACTTCTCTAATAATTAGTGTCATTGAGCATATTTTCATGTGCTTATTGGCCATCTGAATGTCATTGGAGAAATGTCTTTTTAGGTCTTCTGCCCATTTTTTTATTGGATTGTTTCTTTTTTGTTGAGTTGTATGAACTGTTCATAGGTTTTGGAAATTAAAACCTTGCCAGTCACATCATTTGCAAATATTGTCTCCCAGTCCATAGGGTGTCTTTTTGTATTATGGTTTCCTTTGCTGTGCAAAAGCTTGTAAGTTTGATTAGGTCTCATTTGTTTATTTTTACTTTTATTTCTATTACCTTGGAAGACTGACCTTAAAAAATATTGTTATGATTTATGTCAGAGAATGTTTTTCCTATATCCTCTTCTAGGATTTTTATGATGTCATGTCTTGTATGTAAGTCTTTAAGCCATTTTGAGTTTATTTTTGTATGTGTTGTGAGGTAGTGTTCTAACTTCATTGATTTACATGCAGTTGTCCAGTTTTCCCAACACTACTTGCTGAAGAGACTGTCTTTTCTCCATCATATATTCTTGCCTCCATTGTTGAAGATTAATTGACCATAGGTGTGTGGGTTTATTTCTGGGACCTCTATCCTGTTCCATTGATCCATATGTCTGTTTCTGTTGACAATACTATGTTGTTTTTATTATTAAAACTTCATAGTGTTTTCTGAAGTCTGGGAGAGTTATGCCTTCAGCTTTGTTCATTTTCTTCAGGGTTGTTTTGGCAATTCTTGGTCTTTTATGGTTCCATATAAATTTTAGTATTATTTGTTCTAGTTCTATGAAAAATGTCACTGGTAATTTGATAGAGATTATTTTAAATCTGTAGATTGCTTTAGGTAATATGGCCATTTTAACAGTATTAATTCTTACAATCCAAGAGCATGGAATCTTTTTCTGTTTCTTTGTATCATCTTCAATTTCCAATATCAATGTATGATAGTTCTCAGAATATAAATCTTTCACCTCCTTGGTCAGGTTTATTTCTAAATATTTTTTGATGTGATTTTAAAAGGGATTTTAAAAATTTTTTCCTTTCTGATATTTCATTGTCTGTTTTAAAGAAATACAATCAATTTCTGAATGTTAATCTTATATCCTGCCACCTTGCAGTTCTAGTAGTTTTTGTGTGGAATCTTTAGGGTTTTAGACATATATTACCGTGCTATCAACATATAATGACAGTTTTATCTGTTTCCTTCCAATTTGGATGCCTTTCCTTTTTCTTGTCTGATGTCTGTGGCTAGGACTTCCAATACTATGTTGAGTAGAAGTGGTGAGAGTGGGCATCCTTGTCTTGTGCTAGATCTTAGCTGGGAAGGCTTTCAGTTTTTCACCATTGACTATTATGTTGACTGTGGGTTTGTCATAGACGGTTTTCATTATGTTCAGACATGTACCCTCTATACCCACTTTGTTAAGGGTTTTTATAATGAATCAATATTGTAGGGAGCTCTCTTCCTGCTAGTCCACTGAGTTTTTCCCTTGGAGTTTCTGTCCCATTTGGGAAAAGCTCACCTTAACAATCCATGTGCTTCTATTTAAGCAAATATTTACTAACATTCAGTTCAGTTCAGTCACTTAGTCATGTCCAACTCTTTGCAACCCCATGGACTATAGCACACCAGGCTTTCCTGTCCATCACCAACTCTCAGAGCTTGCTCAAACTCAAGTCCATCGAGTCAGTGATGCCATCCAACCATCTCATCCTCTGTTGTCCCCTTCTCCTCATGCCTTCAATCTTTCCCAGAATCAGTGTCTTTTCCAATAAGTCAGTTCTTCACATTAGATGGCCAGAGTACTGGAACTTCAGCTTCAGCATCAGTCCTTCCAATGAATATTCAGGACTGATTTCCTTTAGGATTGACTGGTTTGATCTCCTTGCAGTCCAAGGGACTCTCAAGAGTCTTCTCCAGCACCACAGTTCAAAAACATCAGTTCTTCAGTGCTCAGCTTTTTGTATGGTCAAACTCTCACATCCATACATGACTACTGAAAAAACCATAGCTTTGACTAGACAGACCTTTGTCAGCAAAGTAATGTCTCTGCTTTTTAATGTGCTGTCTAGGTTGGTCATAGCTTTTCTTCCAAGGAGCAAGTATCTTTTAATTTCATGGATGCAATTACTAACACTGGACTCTCCCTATTCTTCATCCAAACTCAATATCAAGGCCACAACTTCAGCAAGGGCAAAAACATCACTACCCTAAATAGTACTTCAGCCTTCAACTCCCCAGCAACCGAGAAAGTTTATGTCCACAATAGGGTACAACAACATGGCTAAGTATTCATAAGGAACCAAAGGGCAGATGGGAGAGTAAGCCTCCTTCCCTTCTCTGTACCCCACCACTCAAAGACAACCATTATTTGAACTTCCCTATGTCCTTCCCAGAGGTGCTTGTAGCTATATCTTAGGTAGGCCAAAAAGTTTGTTTAGGTTTTCATATGCTCTTATGGAAAAACCTAAAGGAACTTTTTGAAAACCCAATAAAAGCATGCAAGTGGAATATACACATAAGCACATTCTTTCCCACAAACAAAAGCACACCATGCACTGTCTTGGACTCTGAACTTCTCTTTAATGTAATGAATCTTGAGGAATATTTCATGTATGTAGACAAATGGACAGATACTCAGTGGAGAGCTGCCTTGTCACTTTTTAAATGGCTGTTAAAATCTGTTGACTGGTTGAGCCATCATCTGTTTCTACATGTATGTAAGTTTTTCTATAGATTCTTAGAGCATAACTGCTAAATTGAGATCTTGTGCATGTTTAAAATTTGGATTGATACTATCCCAGTGGTTGTACCAGTCCAGACACTCACCAATAGCAAATGGAAGGGTCTGCTTCCTCTTCATCTGTCAATTCTATATATTCTCAGTATCTACATTTCTTAGACTAGCCTTTCATTTATTGTCAGTCAGCCAACAAATACAAAACAAGCATCTACACTATGGCAAGTACCATTCTGTCCACTGGGGATATAAAGTCTAATGGGGCATCATCCCTGATTTCAGGCATTTGCAGTCTAATGAAGGGGCAAGAAGAACCCCAGTGACTACAGGACACTGCTCTCAGGCTGGGATGTAAGGGGGCAGAGGTGCTTAGAAGCCCAAAAGAAATGCACTTACATCAAACTAGGAGTCAGGGGGAGCTTCCTGAAAGGGTTAGCATCAGAGCTGAATTTGAGAGAAAATTAAAGGTTAATCAGAGCAACGAGAAGAAACCATCTAGTGGGGGGATTGCAGGCTGTTGTAGGGGAGACATTCAACACAAGCAAATGGAGAGTTGGGGTTCTAAACAGTAGCTGGAATAAGAGGCACAGGTCATATAGAGGGGAAGAGGAGATGGAGGCATGGGAGGAACTAGGCCACAGTTTGTTCCAGGCCTGCACACCAGGGTTCCTGTTCATTTCCACCGCTGGCTCTGTGGGTTCCCACAGCGGCAATCTGCTGCACCCAATCAATGATTGTCAGCAATGTGACTGTGAATGAACTGTCATTTAAAGTGAGAGGAGAGTAATGGATTGGCGCTTGGCCACCTCCTCACAGCTTTCAGTGTCAAATGCTCCCAGCCAGAGAGGAAATGGGAGCAATAGGGCAGCCATATAGCCTAGAACCTTGTACTCAAACTGTGGTCCTCAGACCCACAGCAGGCAGGAGCACCCCTTGGGAGCTTATAGAAATGCAGATGCTTAGGCTTCACTCCAGACTTGCTGAATCAGCATCTGGGTTTAAACAAGATGCCTAGCTGATTCATGTATCTGTTAGAGTTTGGGAAGTACTGGCATCATGTTTAAGGGTTTGGGCCTAGCATCGGCAGAACTGGGTTCAGGACCGAGCTCTTTTATTGATTTTGAGACCTTAGACAAGTTACTTATCTACAGTGAGCCTCATTCACTTCATTAATAAAATGGGAGAATGATAATAGCTTTTTAATGCTATTATAATGACATAATATACATGGAAGCTAGGCTTCCCAGGTGACAATTGTGGTAAAGAACTTGCCAGACAATACAGGAGACATAAGAGACGCAGGTTCAATCCCTAGGTTGGGAAGATCCCCTAGAGGAGGCAACCCACTCCAGTATTCTTGCCTGGAGAATCCCATGGACAAAGGAGGCTGGCAAGCTACGTGGGATCGCAAAAAGTCAGACACAACTAAAGTGACTTAACACACACATGGAGCACTTAGCATAGCATTCACTTTGCTGTAAGTTGTCAGTAGACACAATCCAGTGATAGTAACAGGATCCTTGAGGGTGTGGTGTGAGGTCAGAGAGCACCTTCTTCAAAGAGGAAGCCTTGGGGGTTCTGCTATAGAAAGATTCATATCAATGTATGACAAAACCCACTGAAATGTTGTGAAGTGATTAGCCTCCAACTAATAAAAAAAATAAAGAAAGAAAGAAAGAAATCCAACCAGTTGGGTGCCTGGTTGCCACAAAGTCCTAATCTGGACAACCAGTAGCCCACAGATGTGTATCTCTTTTCCTTCAGAGAAATAGACCAGCCAAAGGGCCCAGAGGTGGGTAAGGGGTGCTGCTTTCTCGCTAGGCGTCCTACATGCCAAGTTCCTGATGTTAATGAACCGGATAGGAAACCAATGGGCTGTGGGCAAAGGGAACCACGAAGAAGCTTGCCCTGCAGAAACAAGTCTGCGTGTCTGGATAAAGCTGCCGTGACATCTGCCGTTGACACCTGCAGGCTGGGCCTGCTGCCAGTGCCAGAGACAAGTAGGCCCTTCGCTGAACTTCTTTTTAACACATTGCTGTATGATTGGAAGGAAATACTAAAAAAGAGTTTTAACAAAGAGCCCCTATGAGTTCATCAGTGGTGAGGTAGTGTCTTGCCCTAGATAGGAGTCAGGCAACAAAGGTTTGAGCAAGTGCCTGCAGGCTGCCAGGCACCGGGACACATCGCAGTCTCTGCCCTCGTGGCACTTAGAGACTAGAGAGTAAATGGACATGCAATAAATAACCATTAAATCATTTTATCTGTGTCACCGTTTGGAAATACATAATGCATAGCTTGGAGCAAAGCAGTGTGCTGTCGGGCTGGAGTCAGGTGGTGTGAAATCTGTCCTAGTTCTGACCCTGATTCAATGTGCAGTCTTGAGAAGTTCACTTCCCTCCTCCCTGGCCCTCAGTTTATCATCAGGAAAATAAGGGATTTGGCTGTGATGACATCCAAGCTTGTTCCCAAGTCTGGGTATCTGTGGTAAGGGTTAAAAGCATCCCATTCATGTACCCTCACCAAAAAAAAGATAAAATATTTTCTGGAAAAGATCCCCAAAGTCCCCTTTATAATCTTGTGGACTGTCTGCTGAGCCCTAAGGATTAGATATGCAAGCTCACTGAGATGCCAGACACTAAAGATGCCAGCTGTCAGCAAGAATCAAAGGCTACTTCTTTCTCATGGGGGATCTTGCCTGGCATGAGGGTTAAAGAGCCTGAATTCTAGAGTTGAACTTTCTTGAATCAACTGACTGTATGACCTGGGCAAGATGCCTAATCTCCCTGGGCAGCAGTTTCTTCATTTGAAATGCAGAGGTAACTGGGAGAATAGTAGTTGTTGTTCAGTCACTCAGCGTGTCCGACTCTTTTCCACCCCATGAACTATAGCACACCAGGCTTCACTGTCCTTTATCATCTCCCAGAGTTTGCTCAAACTCATGTCCATTGAGTCCATGACAGCATCCAACCATCTCATCCTCTTTTATCCCCTTCTCTTCCTGCTTTCAATCTTTCCCAGCATCAGGGTCTTTTCTAATGAATCAGTTCTTCTCATCAAGTGGCCAAACTATTGGAACTTCAGCTCTAGCATCAGTCCTTCCAATGAATATTCAGGACTGATTTCCTTTAAGATTGACTGGTTTGATCTCCTTGCAGTCCAAGGGACTCTCAAGAGTCTTCTCCAACACCACAGTTCAAAAGCATTAACTCTTCAACTCTCAATCTTCTTTATGGTCCAACTCTCACATCCATACATGACTACTGCAAAATCATAGCTTTGACTAGATGGAACTTTGTCAGCAAAAAATGTCCAAGGACTGCAAGGAGATCCAACCAGTCAATCCTAAAGGAAATCAGTCCTGGGTGTTCATTGGAAGGACTGATGTTGAAGCTGAAACTCCAATTCTTTGGCCACCTGATGTGAAGAGCTGACTCATTTGAAAAGACCCTGATGCTGGGAAAGATTGAGGGCAGGAGGAGAAAGGGACAACAGAGGATAAGATGTCTGGATGGCATCACTGACTCAATGGACATGAGTTTGGGTACACTCCGGGAGTTGGTGATGAACAGGGAGGCCTGGCGTGCTGCAGTCCATGGGGTCACAAACGTCTGAGCAATTGAACTGAACTGAACTGAAGGGACTGGATGCCATGATCTTAGTTTTCTGAATGTTTAGTTTTAAGCCAGCTTTTTCACTCTCCTCTTTCACTTTCATCAAGAGGCTCTTTAGTTCCTCTTCACTTTCTGCCTTAAGAGTGGTATCATCTGCATGTCTGAGGTTATTGATATTTCTCCGGTAATCTGATTCCAGCTTGTGCTTCATCCAGCCCAGCATTTTGCATGATGCACTCTGCATATAAGTTAAATAAGCAGGGTGACAGTATACAGCCTTGACACTCTCCTTTCCCAATTTGGAACCAGTCCATTGTTCCATGTCCAGTTCTAACTGTTGCTTCTTGACCTGCATACAGGTTTCTCAGGAGGCAAGGAAGGTGGTCTGGTATTGCCATCTCTTTAAGAATTTTCCACAGTTTGTTGTGCTCCATGCAGTCAAAGGCTTTAGCGTAGTCAATGAAGCAGAAGTAGATGTTTTTTCTGGAATTCTCTTGCTTTTTCTATGACCCAACAGATGTTGGCAATTTGATTTCTGGTTCCTCTGCCTTTTCTAAGTCCAGCTTGAACATCTGGGAGTATAAATAACATGCTCCAGGGATGCAGTAAGATGACAGATGTACAGACCATAAGAAATACTCCACAGATAAGAATTCTCATTACTGTTAGGATAAATTGGCTCAGAGTTCTTTGAACAGTGTTGGTAAACTGATGACAGGTAGTGGAGGGACCCTGAAGTGAGGTTAGAGGAGTCAGCATGGGAGCATTAAGAAGGGGGCCTACTATACTATGACCACAGAAAGGAAGACCCTAGGCTTGTAATCAAGGGGTCTGATGTGCTCTGGCTTTACATTGACTCATTGAGTGGTATTGGTCAAGTCAGCCCATCCTTCCGGGTTTCAGTGGAGATTAGTTTCATCTCTGATTGGGGCTGTGAGAACCCAGTGAGATGCATAAACGACCCTGTTGGAGAGGTAGGATGAGCTCCATCACAGTGAGCTCCTGCTGTGACAACTGCACTCAAAGGCAGACGGACAGGTGGTCCTCACTCCTTCCTAAGCTTTCTGACAGTGCAGACACCATATGGTATGGATGGCCCACCATTACTCATTACAGAGCAATGAGAGGAAATGCAGATGATGCAGTTTGAGTTGCACTCTTACTTCTCATAAACAGGTTCTTTGCAGGAAACTCTCCTCTTAACATGGGATGAACAAGATGGAAGTCTAGATGCTGGCTCTGTGAGTCCTCCAAATGGAGGTTAGAGCTCTTTAAAGTGTGTGTTCCACATCCCTGATCAACTGTGCAGGTGGAGACCAGACTCTCATCCCTCCAGCCATCCAGCTCCTCCATGCCTGCCTGTGTTCCCTCCCTGTGACTCTAGCCTGTGCCAGGCGAGCTTAGAATCTGACATCTGGGGTCATTGCAGTTGGTAGTCAGAGAAGACGCAATCTGAGGACTCTTCCCTACAGGATTTTTTTTTTAATTTTTCATTTTGTATTGACGTATAGCCTATTAACAATGTTGTAGTAGTTTCAGATGAACAGCGCTGGGACTCAGCCATACATACATGTATCCATTCACCCCCAGTCTCCCTTCCCATCCAACCTGGCATATAACATTGAGTAGAGTTCTATGTGCTATACAGTGGGGCCTTGTTGATTATCCATTTTGAATATAGTAGTGCGTACATGACCTTCCCAAACTCCCTAACTATCCCTTCCCTCTGGCAACCATAAGTTCATTTTCTAAGTCTGCCCCACAAGATGTTTTTAATTTCAACTTGGCTTCTAGTTTGTAAAACTTGCCAGCTCATTGGCCCTCAGTCTTCTCCCTGCATGTATCAGTCAAAATTCCCTCAGTGTATCTTTTTCAATCATTGACTCTTCTAAGCTTTAATTAACCTGTGGACTCTGAGCATTGATAGAAATGGCTGTATTAAAACGTCTTTACAGAATGGCTTTTGTCATATCTATGAAGAGCTGGTGTTTATTGAATTTCTACTTCACATCAGGCAATCTTTGGGGTTCCAGAAGATACAACTTGATAGAAAAGGCAGTCCATCTTTCGGGCTCTTGGTTTATATATAGGGAGATTAAACATGGACATAAGACAACTTAATTTAAAATACAGGCAGTATGTAGTGAATTCTAGAGGGATGGAAGAAGTGGCAGCTTCAACAAAGATGTGAAAAAATTGGAAATCCATGAGTCAGATCCAGTCTGCAGGGTTTTTTAAAAAGAAATTAAAACAAACAAACAAAAAAACAGTCCTTACATCATTCTCTACTTTATCTTGAAAAACCCAGAGATTTAGCAAAATGCACCAGCCTTAGAGCATTTTACTAGCAGAACAGTCACCCCCTTTTAGATGGGGTGGAATTTGCCAGGTCTCACAGCCCCACTCCCCCAGCCCATAGTGTTTTCATCCGTAACTCAGCCATCTTCCCTCATTCACCTTACCTGCCTGACTCCTGTGGATATTCTCAGTTCAAGAAGCTGCGGCTGAAGCTTCTGGCTCAGAAGACGGATTACTCACTGTGGCTGATTACTCACTGTGGCTGAGTCAGATCTCATGAACCCAAGGAGTTTTTATGGTTATGAAGTCCAGGTAGGATTTGGGTAGACAGGAGAGGACTTCCAAAACAGTGTGATCAGAGGCCTAGGAGGGGAGTATACCCCCAAGAGGCGGCCACCAGACCACCTGGCTGAGCTGAAGGACCACATGCAGAGCGGCGGGAATCAATAGGAGAAATGCAAACTGGGAAATAATCTAGATGACAGACTGAAATGATCGTGTTCACAGTGAAGGTCTGAAGAGTTTTTAGTCTCAAGAATACCTTGAGGGAAATGGTGTCTTAGAAGGATGTGTGGGTGATATACATATGAAGGATTCAAACTAAATGAGGTGAGAGGCAGTCACCTCACTTTTTTTTTCCCAATTATTTTTATTAGTTGGAGGCTAATTACTTTACAATATTGTAGTGGTTTTTGCCATACATTGACATGAATCAGCCGTGGATTTACATGTGTTCCCCATCCTGAACCCCCCTCCCACCTCCCTCCCCATCCCATCCCTCTGGGTCATCCCAGTGCACCAGCCCCAAGCACTTGTTTTATGCATCCAATCTGGACTGGCGATCTGTTTCACACTTGATAATATACATGTTTTGATGCTGTTCTCTCAGATCATCCCACCCTCTCCTTCTCCCACAGAGTCCAAAAGTCTGTTCTGTACATCTGTGTCTCTTTTTCTGTCTTGCATATAGGGTTATTGTTACCATCTTTCTAAATTCCATATATATGCGTTAGTATACTGTATTGGTGTTTATCTTTCTGGCTTACTTCACTCTGTATAATAGGCTCCAGTTTCATCCATCTCATTAGAACTGACTCAAATGTATTCTTTTTAATGGCTGAGTAATATTCCATGTGTATATGTACCACAGCTTTCTTATCCATTCGTCTGCTGATGGGCATCTAGGTTGCTTCCATGTCCTGGCTATTATAAACGGTGCTGCGATGAACATTGGGGTACACATGTCTCTTTCAGATCTGGTTTCCTCGGTGTGTATGCCCAGGAGTGGGATTGCTGGGTCATATGGCAGTTCTATTTCCAGTTTTTTAAGAAATCTCCACACTATTCTCTATAGTGACTGTACTAGTTTGCATTCCCACCAACAGTGTAAGAGGGTTCCCTTTTCTCCACACCCTCTCCAGCATTTATTGCTTGTAGACTTTTGGATAGCAGCTATCCTGACTGGTGTGTAATGGTACCTCATTGAGGTTTTGATTTGCATCTCTCTGATAATGGGTGATGTTGAGCATCTTTTCATGTGTTTGTTAGCCATCTGTATGTCTTCTTTGGAGAAATGCCTGTTTACATCTTTGGCCCATTTTTTGATTGGGTCATATATTTTTCTGGAATTGAGCTGCAGGAGTTGCTTGTATATTTTTGAGATTAATCCTTTGTCTGTTTCTTCATTTGCTATTATTTTCTCCCATTCTGAAGGCTGTCTTTTCACCTTGCTTATAGTTTCCTTTGTTGTGCAAAAGCTTTTAAGTTTAATTAGGTCCCATTTGTTTATTTTTGCTTTTATTTCCAATATTCTGGGAGGTAGGTCATAGAGGATCCTGCTCTGATTTATGTCGGAGAGTGTTTTGCCTATGTTTTCTTCTAGGAGTTTTATAGTTTCTGGTCTTACATTTAGATCTTTAATCCATTTTGAGTTTATTTTTGTGTATCGTAGTCACCTCACTTTAAAGGCTGAAATGGAAATCCAGAGGGCTTCCTGGGGGGCTCTGTGGTAAAGAATCTGCCTACAATGTAGGAGATGTGGATTCGATCCCTGGGTTGGAAAGATCCCCTGGAGGAGGGCATGGCAACCCACTCCAGTATTCTTCCCTGGAAAATCCCATGGACAGAGGAGCCTGGAGGGCTGCAGTCCATGGGGTTGCAAGAGTCAGACACGACTAAAGCCACTGAGCATGCGTGCATACATGCATGTGGAAACCCAGGCTGGAAGGCTAGAGAGTCTGAGCCTGGCTGGAAGCATCAGGAATGAGGGGTAAGTGGTGGGAAGATGCTGTGGGGGCAGAACCTCCAGAGCCTATATAACTGATGGACACATGGGCTTGAGGGAAGGGAAGGAACCAAATCAGATTCTGCAGTGAGCAGGCCCAGGGGAGGGGAGACATGCTGGGTGCAGGACACAGGGAGGACTGTATCAGCCTTTCCCAGGCATGAGAGAATTTGCTGCAGTGGGCCTTCCTCCCCAGTCCCTTCAGGAAAGACTCTGACCCTAGCCTTTCTCTCCCAGGAAAAAGATGTGACTCCAGATAAAAATCTCCTGTCCAAGGTGCAAGATGCAGCTCTGTGGCTGGAGACCCTGTCAGACGGCAGACCCCCCAAGCCTTCCCTTGCCACTGCCTCCTCCATTGCTGACTTCTTCCTTGCCTTAACCATCTGCAACTCCGTCATGGTCTCCACGACTACCGAGCCCCGGCAGAGGGTAAGGACCGGTGATGGTGTGGGTGGGATGGATGGGAGGAGCCCAGGCATGAAGGGGGTGCCCTGCACAATGCACAGAACACTTGGGTCCTAATCACACTGTCACCGTGTCATCACTGTGAGACCTTGAACAAAGCTCTTGTCCTCTCTGGAACTCAATCTCCTTATGTTTTAAATATAACATAAGAAGTTCCATATGAGTTTTCTGTGTAGGTTTCACATTTTGTGTCTGTCTGAAGGGTAGACATTAAAAGTTAATATTTACTGAGCACTTGCTATGTGCAGGGCTCTATGCCAGACGTCACCCGCACTATCATTTAATCTTTATGGCCCAGCAATCCTGTGGGGTATGTCTTTGGATTTAGCAAGAGAAGAAACAGTGGCTCAGAACACTTGAGTAACTTAATGAAGGACATATGGTGAATACATGGCAGAATCATCTGTATGATTCTATCATAATATCACGGTATACTGGTATCTGCTTTTTAAAGAGGGGGAGGTTAAAAAAAATGAACACTGTGTGTGAGGTTTTGCTAAGTTAGAGATAACACAGCTGGATGGCCATTTATAAAAGATTATACTTGGAGTTATTTTTCAGTACTAAAGATAGATTTATTTTGATTATCCACATACTCTTGCCCAAGCTCTCTTGTAAGTGATGAATAAGAATAATGGGTGTTACAAAACTTGGCCACAAAAATCAAGAAAAAGAGGGTTCATCCAGGTACCAAACCAGAGCCCCTATTATTACACCCAGGTTCTAAACTAGTCTGAAAAGTCAGCAAGTAATCAGAGGTCTGCAGGGAACTTTGGGAGGCAGGAAGCATTATCTGAGAAGTTCTATGTTCAAGAAAGAAAGAAGTATACCATCCAATTCTCAGTTTTCAAGTTCTAATGGAAGGCTACAGCTGGCAGGTAGCTCAAAAGCCTCTGGAGTCAGACAGACCCAGATGTGAAAGCCAGCTCTGCCACCTACAAGCTGGGTGATCACAACCCACTTAATCTCTTTATGCCTTGGTTTCCTCATCCAGAAGTTGGGATAATGATAGGAGCCCCTAGCACTGTTGCTGGGAGGATAAAGTGAGATGCTGCATGCAAAAATAAAGCAGGCAAGGTGATGATAAGGGTTCAGGGAGTGTGAACTGCAACCCTGAGTCTGGCTTTTGTCTCCTTTGCTTTGCTTGGCCCATGATCAAAGTGGGATGTCACCACCAATCCCTAGGAAGTCAGGGCTGGAAGGAAACCAGTGGCCTAACCCTCTCACGTCATAGCTGGGTAAACTGAGGCTCACAGAAGGGAGAAGGCTTGCCCACCATCACTGAAGTGGATGACTGCAAAATAAGCTTCATATTCTGCCATGAGGGAGCTCGATAGTTTTCCCAACCTGGAAAGTCATGTTCTCCTTTCCTCTTTTGCCTCAAGGTCACCATGCCACCCTCGACCAAGGCTCTGGGGACATCCCTGGAGAAGATCCAGCAGCTGTTCCACAGGTTGAAGCTTTCAAGCCTCAGTCAGTCCTTCTCATCCACTGCACCCTCCGACATGGACCTGGGGGAGAGTTTGGGGGCCAACATCCCCACCACAGACTCGGAAGAGAGAGACGACGGGTCAGTGTGCAGCGGTGGCTATTCCACTGACGGCGGCTACAAAAGCAGCACGTGGGAGCAGGGCGACATCCTGGAGGCAGGGCCGGGGGCCTCCCTGGAGGAGGTGCTGCAGGCCCCAGCCCTCAGTCTGGCTGGTCCCGAGCTCTGTTATGAGGCTGAGAGCCCTGATGAGGCCGCCCTAGTGCATGCAGCCCGTGCCTACAGCTTCACACTGGAGTCCCGGACACCCGAGCAAGTGACCGTGCGCTTGCCCCAGGGCACCTGCCTCACTTTCGATGTCCTCTGCACCCTGGAGTTTGACTCTGTCAGGAAGAGGATGTCTGTGGTCGTGAGGCACCCACTGACCGGCGAGATTGTCGTCTACACCAAGGGCGCCGACTGCGTTATCATGGACCTGCTGGAAGACCCAGCCTGCGGTGAGTCATCTCATCAGGGTCCAAGAAGAGAGGGTTCTGGTGTTTAACTGGTGGCGTGGAATGGTAACTGGGGGGCTTGAGTTATGGTGTCACTCAGTCCAGCAGGTCCCAGCTAGAACACAAGCCCTCGAGATGTTTTCCTCACAGCATCTTCCTTAACACACATTGCTCTCCACATCTCCATGACCTGGAAAATTACAGAGCTTATTAAAGACATTGGGCAGCCTTGTCACAGAGGAACCTCTTTATTTATCCCAGTTTTTACTTTTCCAAACTCATTTAAACATGGATGCTCCATACACAAATCCACCCCCACCCCAGGACATCCATCAATATACCCTAGAAAATACTGTGGTCCTAACTCTTAGTTTTGGGGAGAAGCCCACTGAACCTGAAGAGGGAAGTGGCATAAAAGAAGATGCTCAGCTAACTAGTGGTGAATCCTAGTGGGGGTGTCCTGAATCCTGGTTCAGAGCTTTTGTCACGCCACCAGAATTCTGCACTGAGCTCGATTTGCTCTGGGAAACCTCAGGGGATGCTCTTTATCATTCCCTTCCCCAGCTTCCCCAACATGGATTTTCATTAACTTGCTCCAAGCCAGAAAAATGTTCCAAAGTCCCTACATT
Source organism: Cervus canadensis (assembly GCF_019320065.1). Taxonomy (NCBI): domain Eukaryota; kingdom Metazoa; phylum Chordata; class Mammalia; order Artiodactyla; family Cervidae; genus Cervus; species Cervus canadensis. The sequence continues at coordinate 37,138,062 of NC_057389.1, forward strand.
ATCGGTGTCCAATTTTGGAGCAGCATGAATTAGTGTGTAGCCGCTTCCTGATTGCTAACAAGGAAAAGACAGTTATGGGGCTATGATTCTCCCAGGACAGGAGATTCCAGCCAAGCTTCAGAATTGCCCAGGCAGCCCTGTGCCTCCTGCATTGTCAGCTATGGATCAGAGCCAAGAGGTTCATGGGGATTGATGAGCGTTTAGAATGGGAAGGGAGCTAATTAAGTGTCTTCATCCAGAGTCCTCCCCAGACTCTGGCAGGCAAGTGGATTCCGCGTTTCAGAATCAGGGGAGCCACAGCATTCCATTCCCGCACAACAGCCTTCCACACTGCCCTGGAGATATTTCTTTGTTCCTCACCTGATTCCAAAATGGATGAGAGATTCCTCCAATAAAAGATACATATACGATGTTTCTATGAGATTTGAGAAGCAAAGACTTCAAAATCAGGGGGTAAATAACCTCAGGTTTAGTATATGTACAATGTTTGGACAGTCAACTTGACCCTGAGGTTCCTGGTAGCCTGAGCAATAAGGTAAACTCAGAAGTACACAGGTAGAAGGCAAAAGGTGTTTTTAATCTCAGAAGCAGATGTCTTTGAAAATAAAACATCATAGATAGTGCTCCAAAAGACAAGGCACAAAGATTGTGCTTAAGGCACCTGAAAACAAGTAATATCTGAAAAATAAGGAAATCATCTTTGAAGGGATTTTATACTGTGTAAAAACAGGCTTAGAGTAGTATCGGGGAAAAAAAATCAGAGCTTTGTTGGACTTCCTTATACTTGTCTTACTGTAAAGAATTGTAGTTTTAATTCTGCATTATATGGAGGGATGAACAAGGGGCACAAAGACTGTGTACTGCTTAGGGTTACTAAAGATCTCAAGCCAGCCCTGGTAAAGAAGGATTCTGATGCTTTTTTCAAGCTTAGACTTACAAAATGCTGCCACTGATTAGGTAGGAATGTCTGTGATATCTCAGATGAAGGAAGTGGTGACGGCATCAATCCTGTCCCGTAACCGCCAGCCCAGGCTGAAAAATTCTTTTTTATCTAATAGATAAAAGTACTGGAATTTCAAACGAAAAAGATAAATTTCTTCTAAGAGAAATGTATTATATAGGACTTCAAAAGGGGGACTCTGAGCTACACAATGAAATATTTTTCACACTAGATTTATAGGAATCCAAAAAAATATTTTTTTGAAGCCTAGCTCAGCAAACCCAGTATGGTAAAGAACTTAGCAATGAGATTTAGGTCTCTCTTCATCTTGGAAGCAACTTGCCATAAGGACTAAAGTAGATTACAGAGCAGGTGATGGATAGCATTTTTAAGACTTAGCAAACAGCTATTTGGAGCTTCCCAGGTGATGCTAGTAGTAAAGAACCCTTTTGCCAATGCAGGAGACTGGAGTTTGATCCCTGGATTTAGGAAGGTCCCCGGAAGCAGGAAATGACAACTCACTCCAGCACCCTTGCCTAAAGAATTCCATGGACAGAGGAACCTGATGGTTTATAGTTCACAGGGTCCCAAAAAGTCGTAGACGACTGAAGCGACTTAGCACACATGTAAACAGCTGGTTATTCAGGGCTAAACTAGTCACAGGGAGGACTTCTTGTTCTTTGATTCAGCAGGCCTTCAACTGGACCTTCAAGTCTCTATTATTTAAGTTCCCAGGTGATTCTGATGCAAACAGGTATTTGAGTTTTCCATGCTTTTTTTTTTTCCCTGCAGAGTGTACAGGATCTTAGTTTCCCAACCAGGGATGGAACACAGGCCCCTGTATTGGAAGCACAGAGTCCTAACCACTGAACAGTCAGGGAATTTCCACAAACAAGCATTTGGGAACAATACTTGAAGCCACCTAACTTCCCTAAATAGTACTTCTCTCAGCCAGACTTTTGATGATCAGATATAGAGAGCGGACAGTTTAAGGACCCATGGAGTTACCAGTTTGCAGGGCAGCCTGGAAGAGCAGCTCCGTGTTTGTGACAGGGGTATGTGTGTGTGGGTGGGGGTGGTATAAGGGAATTCCTCCTCTAAAGACTCCAGGGTGTTAGAAACGGGATCCCTAAGCATTTTGTCCATGACCTCATGGGGAACAATGACTATCTGACAGTGACTGACACTAAAGTGGAAAAGAAGATGAGGAAAATCCGAGCCCGGACCCAGAGGCATCTAGACTTGTATGCACGAGACGGCCTTCGAACACTGTGTATCGCCAAGAAGGTAAGAACAAATTCTGCATTTAGTGGCCGAAAGGCTTTAACCCTGCTTGTGTCTTTTCTGTTTCTTGTTAGAAGATCCTCAGTATTGGTTCTTCTAATATTTTCAAAATTGGCTATCCTGACCACACAGACCCACAACTTTTGACAATCTTACTGGGACAGAAATCTGAGTGGTAAGGTTCCTTATCAGTGTGGCCTTATGGTTCCCTGCTTTTCATTGTCTATGTAATTGGTAACCTATAACTCATGATTCTTTAATGTTGTAATTTTGCCTTTAAATATCCTCTTACCATGTCCATTATTTGCTAAGATCTAGAAGTTGGGAGATTTTATGTGATCACATACAAATCTAGATTTCTGGTTTCTCTTGAAAATGTAGAGGATCTGGAAAACTGGATTACCATTCTTGAATAGCTTCAAATACTATAGCCAGGTAGCAGCAGATTCCTGATGAGGAATATATTCTTCTGTGTTCTGAGGTTGGTCACAGTTCCTACCATTGTCTATCACATTGCCCTTGGCCCAGCTAGATTCAAGTAGGTTACCTTCCCTGGGCCCTGCCGCTCTTTCTGTTTGCAGCCCCTATAGGAAAGGCAAGCAAAGAGCTGTGATTCCCAGAGCTGGGGTACCTAAAATCAGATAGGCGAGCTACAAAGGGCATGCATTTCAAGATGGTTAGAAGTGGTTTCTTTTTTTTTAATTGGGGTATAATTGATTTATAATGTTGTTAGTTTCAGGTGTACAATGATTCAGTTATATCTATACATATATCCTTTTTTTTTTTTTAAGATTCTTTTCAAACTTAATGGTTATCAGGGTGTAATGGGGGAAGGATAAACTAGGAGATTGGGATTGATGTACACACTACTATATATAAAATAGATGACTAATAAGGACCTACTGTCTAGACAGGGAACTCTACTCAGCATTCTGTCATGGCCTACATGGGAAGAGTCTAAAAAAGAATAGGAGTGGTTTCTTCTCCAGAAATCCCAGAGCTCTTCATCTCTTTCATGGAGCTTAGTGCCCCATAAAGTTTAAGGGCACCCACTTCAAAGCCAGGCCTGGGACAAGTCCCAGTCACTTATCAGCGATGTGACCTGGGGCAAGTTTCTCCACCTCTCTGAGCTTTGGGGTGTTCTCATGTGTCAAACGGTGCTACTGTTCCCTACTTCATACAGTTGTCATGGAGATTAACGAAGGTAACAGGTAATGCTGCGACAGTGACCAACACTTTCTACTCTATAGATTGTAGTTAAAACCTTACCGCTTTCTATATTTTATTGAAATTATCTATTTCTATTTTGCCTCCTCTGATAAGACTGTTCTTCCTCAAAAGTAAAAGACCTACTTGTGTCCCCTTTGTTTTCCCCACAGTGCCATGCATGGGTGGGAAATTAAAGAATATTTGATGCTTAGACAAAAGAATCATTTTTTACTGTAAGAGACAGTGTGCGTATAATGCCAACAGAGGGGTCTAAAATGCTATGGACTTCAGAAGAGGAACTATATCCTCTGGTGGTGGTTTAGCCTCTAAGTCATGTCTGACTCTTGCGACCCCATGAACTGTAGCCTACCAGGCTCCTCTGTCTATAGGATTTTCCAGGCAAGAATACTAGAGTGGGTGCCATTTCCTTCTCCAGGGAATCTTCCCAACCCAGGGATCGAACCCAGGTCTCCTGCACTGTAGGCAGATTCTTTACCAACTGAGCCACCAGGGAAGCCTCCTGTGTCTTCTAGTTGGATTTTCTCAGCCATTTGACACCTCCAGGAGCTAGTGGAATAGTCTACCAGGCTACACAAGACCTGTCTGCTACTTACTTTTCCAGCCCAGCTGCATCATTGGTCCTCTCCATCTGGCTGTCCATCCTTAAGCCAACTGCTGTGTTCAGGGAACAGAAAGAAAGCCAAGTTCACTGCCATTTCATGGCCTTTGAACTTGCCTCTCCCCATGACTGAACACTTCTCGTCATTGGATTTCAGCCTGTACGTCACCTTGTCTAAGGGTCCTGGCGATCCAAACAAAAATAACCGCTCTTCCCACAGCTATCCCCCTACCCAGTCACATGCTATTTGTCTTCTGTATAGAAGTCCTTGGGATGGTCCATTCTTTTAAAACATTCACTTAGATAATGTCTCTCACCCTCTACTAGCACATCAGCCCAGGTCTGTAGGGCTCTTGTCTTTCTTGATCACTACTATATCTACAGTACCCAGAGCATCACAGAGGTAAACAGACGTTTGATGATGATGAAACCTGAAGATCAATCCTTCATCAATTCAAGAATCTAAAAAAAAAAAAATCATTGAGGGGAAAACCCCATCTAATTGTATAGTGAAGCTCAAGTTGGCCTGTAGGAGGTCCAGCACGTGGGCAGGGGAAGGAGACACCCAGAGTTGTGAATGAGCCTCTTCCCATCTCACAGGTCTTAAGTGAAGAGGACTTCAGGCGATGGGCCAGTTTCCGGCGTGAGGCTGAGGCATCCCTCAACAACAGAGATGAGCTTCTCATGGAGACAGCACAGCATCTGGAGAATCAACTCACCTTACTCGGTAGCTAAAAATAAGTTTATTGTTACATTTTTTACAATGAATGCTGCAAGCGAGAAAGGGTGTTTGTGGCCTTGATTCTGACACTATTACAAATGTGTCTCAATCAGGAGCCTCCCTGGGGTGCCCTTCCAGGCATTTGGCGCCAGTGAGCTGTGCCGACATCCTACCAGACTCCACACCCTGCTTCCCGAGGATGCCCAGGAGCATTCCTGCCCTCCCTGCTGGAGGAAGCCTGGTTGCTTCTCCTCCAGTCATTCAAATGTTTATTGATCACCTACTATGTGCCAAGTAGCACGCTAGGTATTGTGACTTCAGTGGGGAACAAGAGCCACAGACCCTGCCCTTGATGATTAAATAAGTAATTTCATCAGAGTGTGATGAGAGTGGGGCTGGGAGATGTAGCTGGTGGGATGAAGCACAAAGGAGCCAAGGAGGGCACAGGAGGGCTTGAGCTGATTGGAGAAAGGGAGCTCATCACAGGGGGAGGTGTTCCACGAGAGGGAAGGGCCTGAATGCAGGTCTGCAGGTGAGAAAGCCTGGCCTAGCTGGAGACTTAGAGGTCTGCCTTGGCTGGACCATGGAGTGCGAGGGAGACCCATGAGGTTAGAGAGGTCAGGAGGATATAGATTATGAAGGGCCATGTAAATTGTATGCTAAAGGTTTGGAGAAGGGGAGTTAAAGCAGGGACAGATTTATGTTTTATAAAAATCACTCTGACTGCTGCTGTATAGAAATTAGATAGCTACCCTGGGGGAAAGATGGAAAGCACCAGCGAAGAGACAGCAATGGATTTCTGTTGAAGGAAAAGCGTTGCCAAGGGAGAAGGGGGAGACTTTCTTTTTCAGATTCATCGCCTCACAGCTTGGGAACAAGATCTAGGGAAGGCGATGCCTGCGCAGCATGCACATACTGGCCACGTGGCCACGTGGCAGAGCCTCCTTTGGGAGGCAGTGCTGACCCGGGATGAAAGCCACGTCTTGGCCCTGTGTGCCCAGGGACACTTCCCCGCACCTCTGAGCCTCTTTGTCTCCTCTGGATAAATCACACTCCACCTAACTCAGCCAGGCCGGGGTGAAGGGGGAGACCTAGGGTGTTGTTGTAAGAAGATGGTAAAATCTCTTTATATTTAAAACATAGCAGCAAGATGTAGTGGGATGAGTGGCGAGCCAGGGGAGGTGGTTTTGCACCCCACCTCCTTCAGCCTTTTGTTTCCCATGTGTGGACTGCAGAGGCCTTTGTCTGCTATCTCACGAGGCTCCCTGGAAAGCTGGCCTGGAGAACTCACTCTAACAGGAACCAGGGGGTAGCTAGTGCAGACAGCTCCATCCAGCACACCAGGCCACCACCAGAATGTCATCCCATTAGGGCCCCTGACTCCTGCACACCTTTCCTCTTGTTCCAGGGGAGACTTCTGGCCCTCGCTGGTGAGAAGCGCCCCTGAGCAGGTTTGGCATTTGTTAGGACCTGTCAGCTTCCCTGGCTGAGAAAGGCTCTCAACCCCTGTTTCATGTTCTCTCACACACCACTAAATGTGTTTTTCCTCCTCTCTCCTTCACTCTTCCTCTCTGTAATACACATCCGCTTCAGTCTCTCACCTTCCAGGTTAATGCTTGGAGGAAAAGATGAGGGTCAGGCATCATTTTTCATGGAACTGTTCTCCAGTGCACTTGGGCCTAAAATACAAAATGGGCCCATTTCAGGATGGAGAGGTTTATTTTTCTTCCCTCACAGTGGCTTAGGATAGAGCAGACTGGGGCCGGGAAGAGAATTCATCCTGCCACTAAGAAATTGCCTTGCCATTCAGAAGCTGCATTGCATTCACACCGGGTCTCCCAGTACAAAATGATCTTTTCAATATGCATCCAGTGTGACTGCTTTGCCAACATATTGTCACTCGGGATTATTAAAAGAAACGGCATGCTTCACTCCTGCCCAGAGTGAAATGGACAGCCATTAGTCTGTGGTCTGAAACGAATCTCAATTAAAATGCAGATTTATTTTTGCTTAATCACTTGGCAACCATTGGCTGTTTGGGTATATATTCATCAAGGTTGGCTCAAAGCTTGAGACCATTCAAAAAATGATGGAATTCACATCTTTAATTCCCTCTAAGAATATTATTTTAAAAACCCAGTTCTATTAATTCTAGGGTGAGCACTTGCAGAGGAAAGACTACTGTCCCCATGTCTTTCCACTCCTCTTGCTGCTATGCCGGTCCAACCACACCAGCTTTCCTCTGACTCTTAGCCTTGAACCTCATCCTGCTTCCTCCACCCTCCAATCCAGTCTCTAGAATGATCTTCTTAAAATTCAAAACTGTCCATCACTCTCCAACTTAACTCCCTTTAATTTGCTACCAAGTAAATGCCAAATCCCTTCACACCCTGACGGGCTCTGCATGACCCAGCACCTCCCCTCCCTGCCTCATTTCTCACCCAGCTCTGCCTCCCTTTCTGTGTCATCTTCTACTCTGACCTCTAGACCTTCATCCAAGCTGCTCTCTCTGCCTGGAATTCTCCTTCTTCCCCACCTTTAGGGTTTATCTTCCAGCTCTGAGATTGAACCACACTTCCAACTTTCCTGGTGGCTCAGACAGTAAAGAATCTGTCTGCAATGCAGGAGAATCTGGGTCAGGAAGATCCTTTGGAGAACAGAATGGCCACCCACTCCAGTATTCTTGCCTGGAGAATCCCATGGACAGAGGAGACTGGTGGACTGCTGTCCATGGGGTCACAAAGAGTCGGACACAACTGAAAGACTGACACTTTCACTTGTTTTTCTTCCTCAGCAAGGCCTTCCCTGACCTTCTAGATAAAGTTCAAGTCTCTGGGTATATGGTTGCCCGGCACACTGGGCTTCTCTCCTCCCATCACTCGGTTATAAATCCTTATTCAACAGGCCTTTGAGTGCAGAGAGGATGCGGACCAGCTGTGTCTCTGTTACTGCTGTATCCTGGGTGCTTAGCACAGCCTAGAACATGGAGATAAGCAATAATCACTGCCTGGTTTGACAGGGCTTTGGGGAGACTAAGCAGCTCCTTTTTCCAACATAAATGTGAGCTATGCTGTCTTTGCTCACTCCAGGAGCCACTGGGATTGAAGACCGGCTGCAGGAAGGTGTTCCAGACACCATCGCTGCTCTGCGGGAGGCTGGGATCCAGCTCTGGGTCTTGACTGGAGATAAGCAGGAGACTGCGGTCAACATCGCCTATGCCTGCAGACTCTTAGACCAGACAGACACCGTTTACTCCATTAACACAGAAAGTCAGGTGAGACCAAAGTAGACCCCAGATGTCCAAGTGCAGAGCAGCACCTAGGCCAACAGGAGACAGGGTTACGGGTACCCAGGGGCAGCACCACCCCAAATCTTGGCCCTCACGCAGTCCTGGTCCTCTGCTTCATCCCCACGCATGGTTGACTGGTCTATTTATATTACATCTAACAAAACAGTAGCAAGGTGTGGCTCTCTCAAATCCCGCCCTTCGCCCAGTCTCCCCATTTTATATAAGAGAATCAGGACTACAGAGTTGCTGAGTCACCTCCCCAGGGCCACCTTGTCGTTTCTGATAGACAGACTAAGTCTAGAATGCCCTTCTCTGGTCAGGCCAGTGCTATTTGCATTATTCTAGACTGTCTGCTCACAGAATCTCAGTTGTTAGTTTCTTATACTTTGGATTAACTCGTCCACTGAAAAACCGTAACTAAATTGACATGGTTCTGAGTTTAAAATTTCAGTTCCAATTTGTAGTATCAAACTGGCTGCCACAGAATGAAATCTGAAGAGAGCAGTACACAAGACCAGTATGCTTTGATGCGATGGGAGAGAGAGATAAGCCAAGTTCAAAAACTGCAATTTTCAGCCTTAATAGGTTGTGAGTGGCTGAGAACAATGTTTGGAGAAAGAGAGCTGTATAAAGTCTAAAGAAGTGTATTTAAAGTTGCAATGGTTTTTCTGTTTAGGAGGAAAAAAAACCTATGTTCATGATGCAAACTGAAGAAAGTAAAATTTCACTAGCTCCTTGGCTGATGAATATGGGAAGTAGGTGTTGAGTCAGTTGCCCCTATCAAAGGGAGCAGTATTGGATTAGATGTGGAGTTGGAACAAGAAAGACACTGGGTTGTGGGGGTGGTGGGTGGAGGGCACTGGAGACCTAGAACATTCCAGGGGGAGAAGGATGGAGAGAGGGAGGAAGATGAGAGATGGGAAGCACAGCACAGAGAGAGAGGCAGGAAGGATGATGGAATCTCACTCCTTTGCTTTTGCCTGAGGCGGATCTGGACCCAAAAGAGATGCTTACAAGTTTCAGTTTGGTTTTCACTCAATGAAGAATCCATGTATTTTTTTTTTAAAGAAGTGGTGTATCCTAATAAGAAATGCCAGAGACCCTAAAGTGAACTAAAGATGAATTAGGAAAATAATTTACTTCCTTGTCAGGTGCAGACTATGCTATGATTAGATGAAACCCCAGTGAATTTTCAAGATGAAAATAATCTCAGGGAAATCTTGGCATTAATATTATGCTTAAGAAAGAAAGTAATTTGCATCTCGCTTGAGTGCTTGATCCCTGTCACAGTGTGGATGTCTGCCTGCCCAGCTTGCAATGGCAGTTCCATTTGCAATGATCATTTCACTTCCAGGAGGAGCACATCAACAAGCCTATGAGTCCTCCTGAGGAGGGTGGAGTGGTTTTCTGTGGATTCTGTTAAATGCAATGCCTTCCTGTAAGAAGCTGAGGATGTTTGTTGATTAATTAGCTGAAGTTCCCAAGAAACAGCAGGTCACACCCAAGTTGAACTCAATCACTATCAACCATTTTAAAGATGTCCATGACCCTCCAAGATGGTACCTAAATGTTGAGCACTGCCCACACCCCTGGGCCCACTAAACCTGAAAGATTAGGCTTTCTCATCCTGTTGAAAAGGTAGTGGGTACAGAGATAGCACAGAGTCGGCATCAACAACTCAAAGGACATGAGTTTGAGCAAACTCCAGGAGATAGCGAAAGACAGGAAAGCCTGGCATGCTGCAGTCCATGGGGTCGCAAAGAGTTAGACACGACTTGTGACTGAACAACAACAACAGAGATATGTTAAGACAGAAATGGGGGAAATCCATTCTAAATCTGACTTATTTAAATCCCAGTTTAATGTACTTACATATTCAGTAGGTATTTTTTCCAATGGTTTTAATCTGTTTGATTCTATATACATTGATTTAGGACTATTGTTTCTTTGTTATGTATCTTAAAGCTATAAGCAAGTTATGAGGCCTTTCTAAACTTCAGGGTCAGTCAGTTCAGTCGGTCAGTCGTGTCTGACTCTTTGCGACCCCATGAATCGCAGCATGCCAGGCCTCCCTGTCAACCACAAACTCCCGGAGTTTACTCAAACTCATGCCCATCAAGTCGGTGATGCCATCCAGCCATCTCATCCTCTGTCGTCCCCTTCTCCTCCTGCCCCCAATCCCTCCAAGCGTCAGGGTCTTTTCCAATGAGTCAACTCTTCGCATGAGATGGCCAAAGTATTGGAGTTTCAGCTTCAGCATCAGTCCTTCCAATGAACACCCAGGACTGATCTCCTTCAGGATGGACTGATTGGATCTCCTTGCAGTCCAAGGGCCTCTCAAGAGTCTTCTCCAACACCACAGTTCAAAAGCATCAATATTTGGGTGCTCAGCTTTCCTCACAGTCCAACTCTCACATCCATACATGACCACTGGAAAAACCATAGCCTTGACCAGATGGACCTTTGTTGGCAAACTTCAGGGTTCTCATCCATAAAATGAGAGAATTACCAACCCATCACTGGAAGTGTTGATCTGTCAAGGAATTTTAGAAGGGACTAGATAGTATTAGATGTTGTTGCTTAGTCACTCAGCTGCATCCAACTCTTTTGTGACCCCCATGGGCTGTAGCCCACCAGGCTCCTCTGTCCATGGAATTCTCCAGGCAAGAATAATCGAGTGGTTGCCATTCCCTTCTCCAGAGGATCTTCTCAACCCAGGGATCAAACTTGTGTCTCCTGCACTGGCAGGCAGATTCTTTACCACCGAGCCACCAGAGGAACCCATAATGTTAGATAGGAACTAGTAATAGCAACTATTATTATTATAACTAACAACATATATTGAAGACTTATTATGGTCCAGATACCATACTTCACCAAATTTCAGTCTTCTCATCTGTAAGATGGGGAATTAAAAAGTTTTATTTCACAGGTTATTGGGAGGATTAAATAAGATCATAGAAGAAATATAGTTATTAACACAGGATTTCTATGAGTTAACAAATTACCCCTAAACTTAGTAGCTAAAAACAGTGGATACTTATTATCCCACAGTTTTTATGAGTTAGGAGTCTAGGAGCGCTTATTTGGGTACCTCTGGTTCAGGGTCTCTCTTGAGGTTGCAGTCAGGGATGTGAGCTCATCTAAAGGCTCAATGGGATGGGTCATTTAGGGATGGGGAGTCCTCCTCCTTCCAAGTTCATGGACATGATTGTGAGTAGGCTTCAGTTCCTCTCCATGGGAGCCTCTCCATAGAGATGCTTCACAACATGGCAGCTGGTTCCCCCAGGGTAAGCCATTCAAGAGAGAGAATGGGAAAGAGTGCCCAAGTGTAGCCACAGTCTTTTGATTGACCTGGGAAGTGACATCCCATCACTTTTGCAAAATTTGCTTCATTAGAAAGGAAATATTAGTCATAATGACAATCAAGGGTTGGAGATTACACAAAGAAGGACCTGACTATCAGAAGGTATAGGGATCATTGAGAACCATCTTAGAGGCTGCCTGTCACCATATCTGACAGATACTAAATGTTAAGTGAATGGTAACAATTGTGATTATTATATAGACAATTTGAAGGAAGTACATTCAGAGATTTTATTTTGAAGCTTCTGTTTCCAATGACTTGCTGCAGTCATATGTTGGAGGAATTTATAGGCATACCTCATTTTATTGCACTTCACAAATACTGTGTTTTTTACAAATTGAAGTTTCATGGAATTGAGAAAGTCTGTTAATGCCTTCTTGCCAAAAGCATTTGGTCACTTTGGGTCTCTGTGTCACATTTTAGTAATTCTCACAGTACTTCAAGCTCTTTCATCATTATTGTATTTGTCATGGTGATATGTGATCAGTGATCTTGCTGTTTTAGGGTGCCACAAACTATGCCGGTATAAGATAGTGAACTTAATCAATAAATGTTGTGTGTGTTCTGAGTACTCCACCATCCAACTGTTCCCCATCTCTCTCCCTCTCTTCAAGCCTCCTTATTCCCTAAGACACAACAGTATTGAAATTAGGCCAGTTAATAACCTTCCAGTGGCCTCCAAGTGTTTAAGTGAGAGGAAAAGTTGTACATCTCTAGCTTTAAACCAAACGCTAAAACTGATTAAGGTTAGTGAAGAAGGCATGAGGAAAGCCAAGAGAGACCAAAAACTAGGCCTCTTGTGCCAAACAGTTAGCTAAGTTCTGAATGCAAAGGAAAAGTTCTTGAAGGAAATTAAAAGTGCTACACTAGTGAACACACAAATGATAAGAAAGAGAAACAGCCTTATCGCTGATAAAGAGAAAGTTTTAGTGATCTGGAGAGATCAAGCCAGCCACAACATTGCCTTAAGCCAAAGCCTAAGCTAGAGCAAGGCTTTAACTTTCTTCAATTCTATGAAAGCTGAGAGAAGTGAAAAAGCTGCAGAAGAAAAATGTGAAGCTAGCAGTGGTTGGTTCATGAGGTTTAAGGAGAGAAGTCATCTTCATCATGTAAAAGTACAAGGTGGAGCACTGAGCACGGATGTAGAAGCTGCAGCAAGTTATCCCGACGATCCAGCTAAGATCATTAATGAACGTGGCTACACTAAACAGCAGGTTTTCAATGTAGACAAAACAGCCGTATATTGGGAAAATGTGCTGTCTCGGACTCTAGTTAGAGAGAACTCAATGCCTGGCTTCAAAGAACAGGCTGACTCTCTTACGGGGGACTAATGCGTCTCCTGACTTTAAGTTGACTCCAGTGCTCACTTACCATTCGAAAAGTGATAGAATCCTTAAAAATTATGTTAGATCTACCCTCCCTGTGCTCCATAAAGGGGATGACAAAGACTAGATGATAGCACATCTGTGGACAACATGGTTTACTGATTATTTTAAGCCTGCTATTGAGATCTACTGCTTAGGAAAAAAAAAAAAAAAAGATTGCTTTCAAAATACTACCACTCATTGACAATGCACCTGGTCACCCAAGAGCTCTGATGGAGATGGACAATGAGATTAATTTTGCTTTCATGCCTGCTGACACAACATTCATTCTGTACATACCTGTACACTCTTTTAGACATAATGTTACTGTATGCTTAATAGACTGCAATATAAACATAACTTTTATAAGACCTGGGAAACCAAAAAATTCACGTGACTCACTTTATTGCAGTAGCCTAGAACCAAACCCACAATATCTCCAAGGTATGCCTGTATATAAATTGTGCTAACCCTAGCTTCCAGCAAGGACTACTTTGCTCTTTCCCAGAGAAGTGCTTCAGCTGTAATCACCTACTCCTGACCTACTTCTTGTGGCCCCTCTGGGTCCTATGCATGCCCTATTGCTTGCAGTCTCAGTTTAGCATCCCCTAAAGGAAGGCTCCAGAATAATGAACTGCAGTTCTACTCACTTCAGAAGGAATGATTCCAAATAGTCTTAGCAGCTCCTAGATCAATGGTCTTCAAACTTGCCATTTCAGAACAAACTTCACAATTTTTGCCTAAATCCATATACTACCTATACTGTATTTATTTAATAAGTTCATTTAAATAGACTGAAATTTTTTAGATTTCTTTTTAGAAGAATTTTTCAGCAGTGCAATAAATGAAATATCTCTTGCCACAGATAAGAGAACACTGCTAAATAAAGACCCTGTGAACAAAACAATGCAACTAAAATTGGTATTCCAGCTGACTTCCACAACTTTTCTATATCTTTATTTAAAAGTGATGTTTACATAAGTGAAAGAGGTATTAAGGATATATTTAGATCCAAATCTGTCTTTATCTTTGATATATTCAAAAGTAATAGAGAAAAATTGATAAGAGGAAATAGCTTCTTCCCCATATTTCAAGATAAACATCAGAAAAAATAAGAAGTTTATTTAAACCAGTAAGATTCATGTTCGTGGTGAATTTCAACCAGTATGACCAATACATTTGTACCAATGATAAAGTACACAATGTATTTTTTCAATTACAAAGCCACAAGTTGAATCATAATGATCAGCCTCCACTACTAAATTGGATGACTTTAGGCAACTTACTAAGGATTTCGGTTTCAATTTCCTCATCTCTAAGCTAAAGTCAGTAATACCCACCCTACCTACCACACAGGTATGTTCTGAGGAACAAAGGAGAAGGGAAATGACTTGTAAGAAATGGAAAGCACAGTACCAGCCTAACACATTGTCGTCATTTACTATCTCAAGAGTATCGTTTATAAACGATATCATCCCTGTATCAGTCCGCATCTTACTGAGCTATCTTCACTCTCATTCCCAAGCTCTCTCTCTTTGGGCCATTAATGTGGTTCCAAATTATTCTTGCTCTGATGCTGTTTGAAATACTCCAGAGAAATGTCAAAATCAGAGAGTGATTCCCAGGTCATCTCTGTGGTAGTAGAGTTTTATAACTCTTTTACCAGAGGATGAGGTGAGGCTTTAAACCTATGTTTCCAGTGTTGCTTACTAACACCAAATTGATTATTGTGCTTTTTATAGGAAACCTGTGACTCCATCCTCAACTTGGCACTGGAAGAGGTAAAGCAATTTCACGGACCTCTGAAGCCAGACCGCAAGCTCTCTGGGTTCCGCCTGCCTTCTGCGACACCACCCCCGACCTCAGGAGCTGCAGCGCCAGATGTTGGGCTGGTCATCGATGGGAAGACGCTGAGTGCCATTTTCCAGGGGAAGCTGGAGGAGAAATTTCTGGAGCTGAGCCGGTATTGCCGTTCTGTCCTGTGCTGCCGCGCCACCCCGCTGCAGAAGAGCATGTTGGTCAAGCTGGTGCGGGGCAGGCTGGGAGTCACGACCCTTTCCATAGGTACCCGGCGTGGAGAGGTGCGGGCGGGCGGGGCTGGGCAAGGCCACTCCCACATGCCACCTGGACCAGAGCCCGGAGGTCGGGTGTCACAGTCAGGGAGCCCAGGCTGAGGGCACCGTAAAAGTGACAGTCAGGACGTGACAGCCGGCAGAGCAAGCAGAGGCTAAGCAGGGTGGGAGAGTGAACCCGAGTTCTCTGCTAAGGAAATGTCAGCACTTGGATGGAGGCCAAAGCCAAGTTCAGAACACCCAGGTAGATCCGTATACACTCAGGCTCCCTCAATTCTGGGATGCAGACGGTGTCCCCTTCAATCCTAATACCATGCACCTCAGGTGTCTGTGGACTTGATATTCTGCTGAGTGTTGATGGCTAGTGGGGAGATTTTAAAAGTGGAGCCTGCCCCACATTTAAATGAATGTATATACATTCATTTCTAAATACAAGACTCCACATAAATCATACCCTCAATAAATGGGGGCTTGTAGGTTGATGAAAAATTCATTATAGGAGATTAAATTTTAGTCGTTGTTGAAGCAGAGAAATTAAAACTGTCCTTACTTCAAACCTTCCAGAAACATCCAAACCTGGATGATAAGAATCTTTTGATCTGGATTCCACCACCTCTCCAGCCACCTCCCTCCCGCCAACATTCGGCACTCTGTGTTCCAGCCGTAGGAAGCTGCTTACCATTCCCCAGGATCCCCATTCTCTCTCACCTCCTGGCCTTTGCTCAAGCCATTTCCTTTTGTAAAACCTCCTCTAATCAGGCCAATGTTCCTTTACTGTACACTCTGCTGGCTCCACAGCACTGTTATGACTTGGTGATGGGCTGCCCAGGAGACCAGGAGCTCCTTGAATGGAGGGACAATGTCAGTCTTACTTAATTCCATCCTGTACTCAGCGCATACCAAGCATATGGTAAACATTG
The DNA here is from genome assembly GCF_019320065.1 of Cervus canadensis. NCBI lineage: Eukaryota > Metazoa > Chordata > Mammalia > Artiodactyla > Cervidae > Cervus > Cervus canadensis. The sequence goes on from NC_057389.1 coordinate 37,153,847, forward strand.
CTTTCATTCTTATAGGGACATTCTTATAGATGGTTCAGGTTTTCTTACTCCTACACAGATATGGAAAGAAATTTTCTTTCCTGGCATTTCAAATAAGAGACCTACTTTATATTGTTGTTGGTTTTTTGTTTTTTAGTGGGAGTAGGGGGTTGGTTTTTGTTTTTTTTCCCTCTTGGTCTTCAGGTAAAAGCAGTTCAAAACCAGGAGAAAAAAAAAAAGGAGGGGATATGCAGAAAGAATACAGGGAGCAAAGTTTTACCAACTGCATCCTAATTTTATTCCCTAAACTGTCCTCTTGAAAGCTGCAGACACATTTAAGGCAATAGCCCAGGATCAACTCCCTGAAGTAAAGGGCTGGCTTCAGTGCCACCGCAGCAGAAACAAACACCGCCCCACCAGCAGGGCGAAAAATAGGATTCCACACCTCTACTTCCCCTGGCTTGCCAACAGAAGAGGTTAAAGGGTAGATTTGTTCTGCCACAGGAAAGATGAAAACTATGCACTGCTATGCTACCAAGGAAAAAATCATTAGAAGAGTAACAGCTAGTTACAGTGACAACATTTTTAAGATTAATAAATTTTGTTGCCAGACAATTAGGAGAAAATTCTCTCCAATTGCATATTCTTTGTAATATCATATATTTCCACATTATTATGAGAACCTACTGGAAAAACAGGTGGGGCCAGGAGAGAAAGGAAGTCATTTCAGTCTACAAATTGTGGCCCTCAGGCTGAATCCAGCCCACTGCATATTTCTGTAGAGATGCTAAGAATGGATTTTGTGTTTTTACTGGTAAAATGTGTAAAAATCTATTTGTCATTCAGAAAGAACAGTTGTTCAATATTGCATCTTAGCCCACAAGGCCTAAAATATTTATTATTTGGCCCTTTACAGAAAAAGTTTGCTTAACTTTGGTCTGAAGGATAAGGCATTGGAAAAAGCCAGGCTTGTGAAAAAGATCTCACTGTCTATAGAACTGTGCTATCCAAAATGGTTGCCACCTGCTATATGTAGCTATTTAACATTACACTTCAAATTAAACAGAAATTCACCAGCCACATTTCAGTGTTCATAGGAGCGTAACGGTTTTCAAATTGGAGAGTAAAGAACAGGACGTTTCTATCACACAAAAATCCATTTGACAGTGCTGGTATGAAAGGCGGCAAGTGTGTGTATGTATTTGTTGAACAATAAAAGAAAAGTAGGGTTTCTTGTCCAAAGAAGAAAAGACATCTCTTAGGCTAAGTGACTGTAGCAATGGCTTTTCCAGAGGACTATTCAAAGCAACATTAAAAGGATTCAATTATATGAAAATGGAGACAATCTAGAGTCACTTACATAAAACTTCCCATTGTCTCACAGCAGTTGGACCAGGATCTCATGACTACTCTCCTTTCAGGTGATGGAGCAAATGATGTAAGCATGATTCAGGCTGCTGATATTGGGATTGGAATATCTGGACAGGAAGGCATGCAGGTATCATTTCCTTCAACTCTTCTTGTTACTTGCTTACTCTCCTTTATCCTTATTGGTGAATTAAGGAATTCCCCCTCAGTGCTGGAGGAACTCCTAAAGAGCTTTGCAGAATTATCATCTGAGAGGCAGGGGACTTCCCTGCCTATATATAACCTCTATCACCACATCCCTAGTGGCCAGTCTTTCAGAATAGGGATCAAAGGATGCTTGGCTTTTTACAGACAGCCAAAATTACTCAAAATTCAGCCTGGAACAAGCATCCTAACTTGAGCTGCTGTGTTCCCCATTAAGACAGACCCCACTTTGTAGTTCTGAACCCTTAACAACTGTGTGTGTTCCCACCACCAGCACAGACATTAGGTGTTACCTAAATTTGCTGGTGAGGAGGAACGAACACTGTCACTTTTTGAGTGTCTATCACAGGCCAGCACTCTATTTGCACTTCACATTTATTATCCCAGTTTCAGTAGTCACTACCACCCTGTGTGTTAGGGATTGTTATTCCACTTTTTTCTGATGAGGAAACTGAGGCTGAGAGAGGTTAAACACCTCGACCAAGACTCTGACTAGGATTTGTAACCAGGCATGTCCAAACCTCCTACTCTGAAAAGTAATATGAACTGGGCCTAGTTCTGAGTCATCCCGAGGGCAGAAGACACATTTTGGCTCTGCAGAAAGGGACAGCTATCCAACCAGCAGCTCCACCTGAGACTGGGGTGGAAGGCCTGCCTCGGGAGGTAGCCAACAGTATTGAAAAAGTTTGAGGATAATTTGCACAGAAGCCCCCAGTCTCTGGGCAACCATCACATGCCTAGCATGGTGCTCAACACACACTGGTTCACAGGAAATGCTTGTTGGATAAGTGAAAGGAGGGGAAGAGCCAGACCAGACCACTGGCCCCTTCTGACCGCCCTCCTTGGATTCTAGTGAGATCCGGATTTCCCAAAGGAGAGGGTGGGGTGTCAGAGTCTAAAAAGTCACTCAAGGGTGCTGTATGTGACAAAGGGTCTTTCAGGCCTTACCTACTGCAGACCTTAGAACAGAGCGCCACCCTCAGGGGAGCCTCTTTGGTCCATTAGCAGCCGTGGAAGGAAGCTGATATGTCTGCTCTGCCTCTCAGGCCGTCATGTCCAGCGACTTTGCCATCTCCCGCTTCAGACACCTCAAGAAGCTGCTGCTTGTACATGGCCACTGGTGTTACTCACGCCTGGCCAGGATGGTGGTATACTACTTCTACAAGAACGTGGTAAGTAGCCCGGCTGCAACCTCCCTCCCACCCAGGCAGACAAAGCATCTCGGCATAAGGGAACGAGTCAGGCTGACCTGGATTTTGAATCCTGCAACTGTCCCTTACCAGCTCAGTGACCTTGTACTTATGGAGTCGTGTTCGACTCTCTGCAACCCCATGAACTGAAAACTACCAGGCCCCTCCATCCATGGGATTTTCCAGGCAAGAGTACTGGAGTGGCTTGCCATTTCCTTCTCCCAGAGATCTTCCTGACCCAAGGATCGAACCCAGGTCTCCCTCATTGCAGGCAGACACTTTACCATCTGAGCCACCAGGGAACCTTTGGCAAGACAATTCAGTTCTCTGGGCCTCAGTTTCTTCTTTGATAAAATTGGGGCTAGTACTATTCGGTGAGGTTATTGCAAAGACTAGCAATGCTGTCTGGAAAGCATGTGGCACATAGGCAGTATTGTGAGTAGTTCCAAGCATGGACTCTGGAGTCAGATCAGATTTGATTCAAATAGAGGTTCCTGTATTCGGTAATGACTTCATACATTCATTTCCCCGTCTGAAAAATAGGGATGGTGATAGTAACTTTCTCATATACTTGCTATAAAGATGAAAATACAGCTTGTGTAGAAAGTGATTGGCATGCAGTGATCACCCTCTAAAATTAGCCATTCTTTTTTATCATTGGTACTGCTGTTGTAACTCTCAGAGGGACTCCATAATTGAGCTTTGTTTTCTGACTGCAAGGAGGAAGGATTTGAAGATCAGCTAGTGTGTCTTGTAGCTTAGGTTTCCTCCCCAGATAGTGACAGACGAATGCAAGAGCCCCATTCTGCCTCTTGGGAGAGTGAAGAGAAAGGTTTAGGACTGGAATCCTGGGCTTCTACCCAAGACCCTACGTATTACTTCAGCATTGCCAGCCTTCCCAGCCAGGACTTGTAATTTTCTTAGTGGTCCAGTGATTAAAACTCTGCACTTCCAATGCAGAAAACATGGGTTCAGTCCCTGATCAAGGAACTGAGACCCCACGTACTGAGCAGTACAGCCAAAAATAATTTTTTTAAAAAAATATCTATTTGCAAAAATACTTAGAGTACAGTGATCATCTGGGCTTTAGTCTGGCCTGACTCTAATATGCTGTGTGAACTTGAAAGAGTTACTTAACTTCTCTGAGCCTTGATTCCCTCATCAGTAATGCAGGGAGACTAGGACTCTCGCTGTCCTCAGAGAGCATTATCAAGAGGCTTTATCATCAGAGCTTTAGGTAGCATGTAGCACTATATAAATAGTCATTATGAGCTATTATTGTTTCTCTAAAAGACGTGTATTTCTGTCTTGTTGATAAGGGCCCAAAGCAGGCACACACCAACTGAAGTATTAAAACTCCCAGAGGTTGTTGTTTGCAAAGCATTTGATTAACAATGGGCATAGGAAGAAGCCAGAGCACTGCCTTACTAAGTGAGGGAACAGGGCCTGTGTTTCCCATTATCCAGTTCAGGGACCCTTAAATAATCCCCAGGAGACTCCAAATAGAATCCTGTTTGCATAAGGAAAAGGGGAGGATTAAGACCAGAGTGATGGAAGGGAAACATATCAGGCCAATAGAAGTTACAAAATGGCATATATCTGTTCTCCCAGGCCTGCTTTCAGGCACTGTCATAGTTACCCTGACTCAGGAATAAGCATTTCTGTGCAGAGTTCAATGTATATGTAAATAAGCAGCATGACAACTAATAATGTAAATTTGAGAAACTGGATGGCACCATGATTTCAACAAGTCTATGCAAACAAGTCTCTATCTGACTTGAAAGACTGCTTATTTAGAATTTAAAATGCCCCCATTTAATGTTTTTTTTCTCCTTGTCTCCAAAAGAATCATTCTTGTGAATAAGCACAACTTCTTTGCATTAAATTTGTGAAATAGAAAAGGAAATGTTTCCAGCCAGCCATGCTTTCAAAGCTTAAATGATATTTATTTCCAGCCCGATGCCGTGCTCAAAATTTCAATACCGATGCCGTATTATCTCCCCTTTGCAATTAGAGGGTGGAGGACTATGACTTCCACATCCGAAACCAATTTCAGAGGGGATTAAAACGCTGCCTGCTCTGAAATGTGAACAATGAATTAATTATGCACTGCAGCTTCTTGGGAGGAAAGGCAGGCTCCCAATCTCAGCCGTGCCGTCTGACATCACAGAGTTCAGTGCTCTCCCCTCGAGGTGCAGAGATTTCAGCCAGGCAGAGCAGGTAGAACCAAGCAAGGTCCTAACATGGCCTGTGGGGGACGGAAACATACTTTCATGTTCAAACTCCAGGTTGGGTGTTAGGACAATAGAACCACCAAGATGTAATTCGTTTACTCAGATAATTATTGAACAGCTGCTGTGTCGGGAACAGTATCAGGCATTGGATATGGAGCAGACATCTAGACAGACGTGTTCCCTGCTCTCGTGAGGTGTATGGTCTAAATCGGGGCTTAGCAAACTTTTTCTACAAAGGGTCTAATCATCAATATTTTCTGTTTTGTGGAAGTATAGCCTCTGTCACTTTGTCGTACCCACTCAGCTCCACTCTAGCTACTGTAGACAATATGCAAGTGAACCACTGTGACTGTGTCCCAGCAACACTTTATTTATGGCTGGACTTGTGCTGAATGGTTTCAATAAATCTTCTCAAAATGTGGTTCTTGGATCAGCAGCATTAGCATCATACTGATGCTTGTTAGAAATGGGATCCTTGGGCTGCACTCCAGGCCCACTACCTTGGAATCTGCATTGTCAGAAAGATCCCTGGGCGACCCATATGACAAGCACAGACAAGCCCGACAAGCCTTAAGGCCTGACAAGCACTGGGACAGGGGGAAAGAAATGAAAACTTTTAAAACATTTTCTTGGTGCATCTACCCTAGAGGAAGATCAGGGTACCATGAACATATTGCCAGAAGACTTTGACCTAATCAATCCAGAAGAAAATAGCATTTAAGCTATTGCCTGAAAGAGAAGATTCAACTATGAGTTACTCCATTCCCCGACCAAGGAGGAGATGTTTGACAACCTGAGTCCTTACAGGAAATATTTCAGGAAGTTTACTCATCATTTTATAATGTATGTTATATCTAATTCCAAAACCAAGTGTAAGTGACTTTCAGTAAAAAACACAAGGCAGTAAGGAAGTTATAAAGGAAGTATGAGAGTGTGATTAGGAGCCATAAAGGGAGGAGTTTGGTCACACCTGTAACCTGGGATAAGATGCCAAGTATCTTTTTAAACACGTTCAAATTATTTACTACATTCAACATGCATGAACTACTCTCTCAGATTGCTTATATAAGTTTCTAAAAGCTGACTTTCAATTTTTTATCATGGACCAGTAACAGACATTCCTGGGCAACACAGGTCCGTGAACAGCACGGTCGTTAACGCTGGTGTATTGTGCAGACGGGCACGTGTGCTCAGTCGTGTTGGACTCTTTGTGACCCCAAGGACTGTAGCCCGCCAGGCTCCTCTGTCCGTGGGATTTCCCAGGCAAGAATACTGGAGTGGGCTGCCATTTCCCACTCCAAGGGATCTTCCCAACCAGGGATCGAACCCATGTCTCCTGCATTGGCAGGTGGATACTTTACCACTGAGCTACATGGGTGTACTGTACATATGTCTCTAATTGAAAATCCCTGGTGGAGCAGTTAAAATGATGTGGTGGTAAAAGCCCAAGACCAAAGGTCAGAAATCTTGTATTTTTTTTTTATTTTTAGATTTAATATAGCTTGTTTTTTACATTAGATTATTTCTTTTTAATTTTTATTTTAGAGTTGATTTATAATGTTTACAATTTTAAATTGTTTATAAATGTAAATTTGTCATGTTAGTTTATGTTGTACAACAGTGATTCAGACATATGCATATATCCTATCTACTCCTTCCCAAATTTTCTAGTATATATTACTGACTATTGAGCAGAGTTCCCTGTGCTATACAGTAGGTCCTTGTTGATTATGGATTTTATATAGAGTGTTGATGTTAATCCCAAGCTACCCCCACCTTTCCCCTTTGATAACCTTTCATTTGTTTCCAAAATCCATAGGTCTATTTCTCTTTTGTAAATAAGTTTATTTGTATCATTTTTTTAGGTTCCACATATAAGTGATACTACTGTGTGATATTTATCTTTCTCTCTGACTTGACTTAGTACGATTATCTCTAGGTCCATGTTGCCACAAATGGCATTATATCATTGTTTTTATGGCTGAGGAAACATTCCATTGTATACACATACCTCATCTTCTATATCCATTCATCTGTTGATGGACATTAAGGTTGCTTCCTTGTCTTGGCTATTGTAAATAGTGCTGCAATGAATATTGAGTGCATGTATCTTTTCAAGTTATTTTCTCTGGATGTATACCCAGGAGTTGGGTTGCTGGATCATACAGTAAGCTCTATTTTTAGTTTTTTAAGGAACCTCCATACTGTTCCCCATAACAGTTGTACTGATTTACATTCTCACCAACAGTGTTGGAGGTTCCCTTTTCTCCACACCCTCTCCAGCATTTATTGTTTGTAGACTTTTTGATGATGGCCATTCTGACTGCTATGAAATGAAAGCAAAGTTGCTCAGTCACTGCTATAAGGTGATACCTTATTATAGTTTTGACTTGCATTTCTTTAATAACTAGTGATGTTGAGCATATTTTCCTGTGCTTTTTGACCATCTGTATGTCTTCTTTGGAGAAATGTCTATTTATATCTGCCAATTTTTTGACTGGGTGGTTTGTTTTTTGATATATATTGAGTTTCATGTATTTGTATACTTTGGAGATTAATCCCCTGTTGGTTGCTTCATTTGCAATATTTTCTTTCAGTTCATAGGTTGTCTTTTCATTTTATGGTTTCCTTTACCATGCAAAAGCCTATAAGTTTGATTAGGTCCCAGTTTAGTTTTGCTTTTATTTCTAGTGCCTTGACCTAAGAAAACATTGGTATGATTTATGTCAGAAAATGCTTTGCCTATGTTCTCTTCTAGGAGTTTTATGGTGTCATGTTTTATATTTAAGTCTTTAAGCCATTTTGAGTTTATTTTTGTATATGGTATTAGAGAATGTTCTAGTTTCATCCTTTTACATGTAAAAGGATGTCCAGTTTTCCCAGCACCACTTATTAGAGAGACTGTCTTCTCGCCATTGTATGCTCTTGCAGATTTCTGTCATAGGTTGACCATAGGTGTGTGGGTTTATGTTGAGGTATGTTCCTTCTATGCCCACTTTCTGGAGAATTTTTATCATAAATGGGTGTTGAATTTTGCCAAAAGCTTTTCTGCATCTATCGAGATGACCATATGGTTTTTATTCTTCAGTTTGTTAATATGCTATAACGCATTGATTTGCAGATCTTGAAAAATCCTTGCATTCCTGGAATAAATCCCAATTGATCATGGTGCACAATCCTTTTAATGTGTTGTTGGATTTGGTTTGCTAGTCTTTTGTTGAGGATTTTTGCATCTATGTTCATCAGTGATATTGGCCTGTAATTTGTGTGGGTGGTATCTTTATCTGATTTTGGTATCAGAGTGATGGTGGTGTCATAGAATGAGTTTGGCAGTGTTCCAATTGTTTGGAACAGGTTCAGAAGGATAGGTGTTAGCTCTTCTCTAAATGTTTGATAAGATTCGCCTGTGAAGCCATCTTAGGAAACTGTACCTTGTCCATTTTATTGGCATATAGTTGCTTATAGTAGTCTTCTATGATCCTTTGTGTTTCTGTGGTATCTGTTGTAACATGTATCCTTTTTCATTTCTAATTTTATTGATTTGAGCCCTCCCTTTTTTTCTTGGGAGTCTGGCTAAAGTTTTATCAATTTTTTTATCTTTTCAAAGAACAAGCTTTTAGGTTCATTGATCTTTTTTTATTGTTTTCATCTCTATTTCGTTATTTCTACTCTAATCTTTAAGATTTCTTTCCTTCTACTATCCTTGGGTTTTGTTTGTTGTTCTTTCTGTAGTTGCTCTAGACATAAAGTTGTGTTGTTTCTTCGTGATTTTTCTTGTTTCTTGAGGTAAGATTGTGTGTGTGTGTTTGTGCTCAGTCATGTCCAACTCTTTGGGACCCCATTGACTGTGGTCCACCAGGCTCCTCTGTCCATGGGATTTCCCAAGCAAGAATACTGGAGTGGAAATGAATACATTTCCTACTCCCAGGAATCTTACCAACCCAGGGATTGAACCCATGCCTCCTACATTGGTAGGGAGATTCTTTACCACTGCGCCAGCTTAGAAGCCCAAGATAAGATTGTATTACTATAAACTTCCCTCTTAGAACTGCTTTTGCTACATCCCATAGGATTTGTATCAGCATGTTTTTGTTGTCATTTGTCTCTACGTATGTTTCCTCTTTGATTTCTTCAGTGATCCACTGGTTGTTTAGCAGCATATTGTTTAGCCTGAACACCTAGGTCCGGATTCCAGCTTTGCTATTCATTAGTCTGTAAGCCTAGCCCCATGACTTGACCTCTCTGAAGCTCAGTTTCCTCAATTGTAAAATGAGGATAGCAGTGACTGCCTCATAAGTCATGTAAGTGGACTGAATGGGTCAGTACAGAGCCTGGCACCTAGGAAGCACTTTAGGAGTGTCTGTTGTTATTGCTGCCATTGCTATTCTTGGCCTTGTCTGTAGATGGGTCACTTTCAGCCCCGGCATCCTAAGATTCTACAACCTCACGTCATAATTCCAGCCCCAACTGGCCGAGGGACTTTAGTGTAGTCAGTCACCCCATCTGAGCCATTCAAGCCACCTGTGTGTACATGGAACTAACAGTGGGTGTCTCTCTCAGTCAGCTGGAGAGGGAGAAGCAAGAGAAGGTGCTCAAAGGGCCAAAAAAACAGAAACCAAAGCCTTATGTGATTGCTAAACACTAGTATCAAGACTTTACCACTTTGGTTCTTAAAGCCACCCTGTCAAGGGCATAAGTGGTTGATGTTGTTTTGGGAACTCAGATTCTGCCCAGGAAACAGATTGAGCCCTCTCCTTCCCAAATCTCCTTCTCTGAGAAATAACTTCATCAAAACTCATAGCAGAAAAGCCCTTTCAGCATCATGGGACTAGAGTGGGAAGAGGTGACCTGAAGCCCCGGAGCGGCAATGGAGGGGACCCCAGCCCTCAGAGAGAGAAATGCAAGGTCCAGGGTGTCTAAGAGCACCAGGGTCTCTTTCAGACTCCCCACTAGTCATCTGGGCAGAAAAGCCAAAGGATGGAGCTTCTTGGATGGAAAAATCTGGGTCAGCATTGTTAGTGCATTATCCAAAGATGGAACTAAGAGGGCTTGGAGTGGTTGAGGAAGAAGCTTTGAAAACTCAGGGGTCAGTTGTGTACTTCCTAGCTCTGAACATGGACAAGGGATAAGTGAGTTTCTCAGAGCCTCAGATTCCTCGTCTGTAGGTAGGTAATGTTAAATATTTAATAATACATAATATAGTACTATTATTGGCAATAACATCTTGCTAGGTTGTTGGGACAAATTATGTATATTGCATATCTACTAATGTGCTGAGTGTGTTCTCAGTCATGTCCAACTCTTTATGACCCCATGGACAGTACCAAGCCAGGCTCCTCTGTCCGTGGAATTTTCCAAGCAAGAACACTGAAATGAGTTGCCATTTCCTTCTCCAGGGAATCTTTCCAACCCAAGGATTGAACCCGTCTCTTTCGTCTCCTGCATTGGCAGGTGGATACTTTACCACTGCGCCACCTAATGTGCTGTATACTAATATACTGTTAGCACACACCCATCACAAACAGACGCTCAAATAATAATTGTACTATTAATAATATGAATGTTAATATTACTAGTAGTAGTATAATAACAAACAGAGAGCTTCTTAAAAATAATGCTGGCCCAGTAGTTAGGAGATGAGAATACTAGCTTGAACACAAACCTACTGAATGATTCCTTACATTAAAATTCCTTTACCCCTCTGTGTCTCAGCTACATGGAGCAGAGTTCTAGTTCTAATGCCAGGACCAGCTGGTATCGTGACCTTGGTCAGGTCACCAAACCACATCACAATATGTTAGACAATAATTGTGACCAGCCCTTCTCTAGTGAGGAGGTCTTGAGCGAAAAGATCTTTAGAAAGCATAAAGTAACACTTCAGCATAAGATTTTATTCTTCACCCTCTGAGTTGTGAGACCATTAGGAAAGGGTTTGGAGGTCAACCTCCTCATGAAATCCTCCTCCCACCAGCCATCCTGCCCACAGTCAAACCTTTCCTCTTACTGCTCTACTAATCATAACTACTTACTGCCTTTTGGTTTCACGGGCCATGGTCTATATACTACTATTCCCATATGAAAGGTGGCAAGATGACAGGCAGAAAGGTTAGACAGTTAGTCTTAGGTTACACAGCTAGTACATGACAGAGCTGAGGATTCAAAGCCTGTCCTCCCTGCCTCCAAAAACCACCATAGTATACTTTACAAGTTGATAGAATTCCCTTCAGATCCTGAAGAAGGTTAGTACTTAATAGTAATAGCAGAATCTAAGGATGGAAATTACCTCTAATCCTTAGGCAACCCTGCATGTAACAAGTGAGGGAATTGAAACTCCAAGTCCGAGCAGTTATTTGTCAGAGCTCCTAAGCAGCGTCTGGTGATGGCTGCCCTCGGGCCCTCACTTACAAGGCCATGCTCTCTGCCCACAGTGCTACGTCAACTTGCTCTTCTGGTACCAGTTCTTCTGTGGTTTCTCTGGCTCCACCATGATTGACTACTGGCAGCTGATCTTCTTCAACCTCTTCTTCACTTCCTTGCCTCCTCTTGTCTTTGGGGTCCTCGATAAAGACATCTCTATGGAAACACTCCTGGCGTTGCCCGAATTGTACAAGAGCGGCCAGAACTCCGAGGTAAGGGGGTCGGGCAGGCAGTGGGACTGGGAGGTGGCCTTCAGCTCCTCCCTGGAGGTGTCAGAGAAGGAGTGCTGGGCCGGAAATCCTGTGTTCTGGTCACCACTCTGCCACTTACCTCCCATGTGACCCAGGAAGTCTGCTGTTGAAGGTGATGGACCAAACTAGTGGATATTTTTCTTTTTAGTTATTTCTTAATTATATCACACATTAATATGGGCCTGTACTAGTTAAAGGGGAAGAGGGCTTACAGAAAGACTGCATCACTTTTACCTGATCTTTATAGGCCTTCAACAGAATGCCCAAGGCTTGGTTTGGGAATCCATGGGGCTAAAAGCCATCAAAATATTTCTTAGAAGGCACAGAGGCCAGAATGATGCCCTAAATGATTTGGAAAGGTCCCACAGCAGGCAGTCTGACCAGCACGGACAGGCTGGGAACCTGGATGCAGGGGCAGAGAGGGAACATGATGGCCTCAAAGGAGGAGCTCTGGGAAAAGGGATGTCGCTGTGTACGAGGGTAGCTCTACACCTCAGATAAGGAGGGTAGAGCCAGACGTGGTGCTTGAGAGCTGGTGAAACTTTGTGGACAACCAGTGAAGAACCAAGCCCCATACTCACCCAAAGACAGATAGAGAGCAACTTAGCAACCCCAGCACTTCAGGCGAGGGAGATGTGGAGATGACACACGATATCTTGGGCCCTTCTCATTGTCCCCTTCCCATAGGTGATCTGGCTGCAGAATGTATTCCTTGAGTATCTAACATTAAAAGAAGTTAATGTAGCAGAAACACACACTGTAAATGGTTTCACTGTTCCCAGGGAAGGGAACACAAAATGAGAAAGCTCATCTCCGAAGCCACTGAACTGTCTCTTGGGAATTTGTAATCCTGGGCCGTGATTGAGAGCTCCATTTCAGATGCTATTCAGAATCTCTAAACTTACCAAGTTTGTATCAGCACTAGTACTAATGATCATTAACAGCCAAGCCCCTTCTAGGCACCAAAGCACAGTTATATTTAGACCTCTTGAAACTCAAGGAAATCTAGCCGGTGCTGTTTTAATCTACTTCTTATGGAAGAAGAAGAAACAATTCCCAAAGCAGTTTAGTGACTTTCACTAAGGTCACACAGGCCTGGAACTTGACTCGAGGTCCTGTCACTCCCAGGTCTGTGCTCTGGATCATTCCATTGTATCGCCTCTAGGGTAAGAAACATTGTAAGTGCCATGTTGTCTGGCCCAGCCAGACACAAGAAAGGTGCTTACAAGGAATAGAGGCTTGCTTGGATGGTGCTAACTGTCAATGTGTTCTTTCCTGGCAGTGCTATAACCTGCTGACTTTCTGGATCTCCATGGTGGATGCGTTCTACCAGAGCCTCGTCTGTTTCTTTATCCCCTACTTGGTAAGTTGTGTGGTCCCATTCTAACCCTCCAAACAGCAGGGGAGAACTGGCCCCGTTAATATGAAATCCCAGACAAATAGTATCTTTCTGGACACTTCAGAGCAGAGGCTCCAAATAGGAGGCCTGCAGACTCCACTCTACCCAGCATATTTAGAAAGTCAGAATACTTTACCAAAACATCTTAGTTTCTGCCAGCTTCTGAAAAACTAAAAGCGGTTATTACACTGGTTCATGGCAAAATCCAGAGCTGACTCACCACCCTGCTTAGATAGGGCACCTGTTCTCTAGTCTGTCATAGTCCCCACCACGCCCTTGTGTGTCATGCCTAGCCATCCTCACTCACTCATTTACTGCTTCTTACTTGAACAGTGAAGGTGTCTGAGTTTATACCTCTTGATTTGTATTTACATTTGTGCTTCCAAGTTCTGACAATAAGGGTTACTGCCTTATCTGAAATAAAACAAGAATACCGAGAGCACAGGATACCAGCCCCATCTCAATTCGGTTCCCCAGTTTAAAGAGTGAGAATGTATGTAGCATAGGATATCTGTATTCTTCCCAGACAAGGAGCTCAAATGTGGAGTGATTTGTGCCAGGAAAACAGTGGTGTCTGCCTAGTCTCTGGATCACATTCTTTTGCAAACAGCAACATGATGGGTGATGAGGCTGCAAACATTTTGTGTTTTCTCAGAATTTTCTGGTTTACAATACCCTTCCTAGTCAGGCTTCTTTTGCCCTTACTATGTGATCAACAGACTTACCATTTAGGACTATTCCATCTAGGATGATTTGGAGTTTTCACCCTCCGTTCTGGCCTCTGCCTGATCTGCCTTTTCTCTCTCTTTTCAAGAAAACAATTCCTCTTACTACAGTCTCAGCTGATTTCTCATCTCTACTCCCAAAGTGCCTTGCACTTGCTTCCATTTTAGCATTTACACCCTTAAACTGTACCACTCCTGCCTAGGAGACTCTAAACTCCTTGAAAGTGGACACAGGAGTATCTTTAGCAGTTGGCATTGTGCCTGGTAGGTACTCAATTTCTTGTTTACTCGTTCTGCAAAGCTCTGGGATACTCTTCGTGGCTTCCTTTGCAAATGCATTTTGAAGAGTTTAGTCCTATCAACTCACTCCTCCTCCTGTCTGTCCCTGCAGTCAGTTCCACATGACGGTAGCTGGACAGCTTCTCCCCGCTCCTTCCCCTCCCTCGACACCTGCCTTCACTGACGCTTTACAATCACTTGTCCAAACCAAGGCCTTCAGTCCATGGGCACAGCTGACAGTGCCTGTTCGTTCCTACTCTGCAGACCTACAAGGACTCTGATATCGACGTTTTTACCTTTGGGACACCCATCAACACCATCTCCCTTGCCACAATCCTCTTGCACCAGGCAATGGAAATGAAGACCTGGGTAAGTGCCCCCAAGCTCTTTGGGCCTAAAAATTGTGTTCCTGTCCATCGGCTGCATTCAGATTTGAGCTGCTTCTCTCTGTATCATTGATCCACTGAATACACACATGCTGAACTCATACCTATGGTCCACTTTGATAGGGATAAAGAAGTAGAGAAGATAAAATTGCTGGCTCAACTTGCTCACCATCTAGTCAGGATGAAAAAACTAAGACACATAATACACTGAGGCAGTATACTGCCAAAACAGGTACTTTAGATTTCAAAATTCACGGGTGTTTGAGAGACAAGGTAAACATTTGACTGACCATACTTGAGGCAATGTTAGGGAGGTGTGCTGTCCATTTAATTTGGGGGTAAAAGATTAGAAGACTGTCTCCACATTAGTATATCTCAAGTATGTCCAAATATCACTTTTTAGTAATCCAAAATGGTAACGCTTTCTTATTAAATTTGACTAGTCAATGATAATTATAAAAAATATAGAGCTTAAAATCACATGCCAGGTACACATATGTATGATTTTAATGTACTTTCTTACTTAACTTCCCAAAGCCCTTTAGATAGACTTTTTGTTTTGTTTTGTTTTGTTGAGATATGATTGACACAGAGCACTGTATAAGTTTAAGCTTGACGTACACAGTTGATCCTTGAACAATTTAGGGTTTAGGAGCACCAATCCTCCACACGGGAAAATCCACGTGTAACTTTACAGTTGTCCCACCATATCTGAAGTTCCATATCCACAGATTCAAGCAACAGTGTATCATGCAGTAGTGTAATATGTATTTAGTGGGAAAAAAATCTGTGTATAAGCGAATTTATGCTGTTCAAACCTGTGTTGTTCAAGAGTCAACTGTATTGAAAAGTGATGAATGTTTACTGAATTTATTGTGGACATCATTTTGCAACATATGCATGTGTTAGGTATTTTTTCTAATTCCCATTTTATAGATACAGAAATGAGTATAAAGAGGTTAAACTTTCCCCAAGCAGTGCAAAACAGAAGCAAGCCTAAACCCTAGCTGGCTGACTCTTGACCTTTTAACCTCTGTGCCAATAGTGTGACGAGGTAAGATTGATGGGTGCAGGGAGATCACTTTATGGAAAGAACCATTTCAGCTTGGCAAAGACCAAATCTTTCTGAGAGCATTTGTATTAAATGTTTAGAAACTTCCCTAAGTAGGTTCAGGGTATTCCCAACCTTCTACAGTGGAACTCCCTCCCTTCCCCCTACTGTCACAAGCTAGACCAAGCAGTGGCTGGTAACAGCCACCCAAGGGGGCTTCCAGGTCACAGAGTTCCCATCCACGCCATGACAGATAGAACAAAGTGATAAAAACAAAAAGGCCTAGTCAAGCTTAAATAAATTTCTTTCAGAACCACCAGAGAAACCACTTAGTTTTATCAGAAACTGAAGAAGGCAGTCATAATTTTAATACTAAGAACTGAACCAAGCTAAGGAAATATTTAGAACTCTTGAAAATGCAAAAAGCTTGTCACTGAAACTAAAAATGCAATTTGTGGAATTCACTCTAGACTGGAGACTGGCTAAGAGTAAACTACCAAAATTGTAAAGTATTGTGTACTCATACAGAATGCCACATAAATATGAAAATGTAATCCAGAGGAATGATATTTGGCATACATGACTCCAACAGCCACATAATAGAAGTCATAGAAGAACAAGGAAAGAATGGCTAGAGAAGTACTGAAGAGGTCATCATTGAGAATGACAAAATAAATCTGGATATAGTGCCTGGTAGTAAAACTGTACAATATAAAAGAAACAGTCTTAAAATCTGCCAGAGACTATGGACAAATTACCTGAAAATTAACAGCAATAAAACAATAGAAACCAAAAAATAGTGGAGCAATTATCTTCAAAGACTTAAGGCCAAATAGCAAACAGTTACACTATTTGTACACTATCACTACACTTAAGTGATAGTTCACTTAGGACTGATAAATAAAAAGATTCCCAAGGTAAGTACATCCACTCAACCAGTGGAGAAACACTGATTTTAATTCTCTAAGAAGGCCACGAAAATCTCCTAGGTCATTACTATATTCATTCAGTCAAGAGAAAATGATTTACTTTTATCAAACAGAAGAATCAAAGGCAAATAATACAGCTGTATGTTTGCCTTCTCCCCCTTCTTACTTGTATATATCATGTTTCTGTCCCTTCTTAGTAGCCTGTGGTAAAAAAAAAAAAAAAAAAGTGACATTTTTAGATAAACTCTATAAGGTCTACCACCTATAGAGCCTCACTAAAGGAAGAAAGAAATATGCAAGAACATGAAAGAAAATAAAAGCTAAAACTGCAAGAAACGACGTAATGGTAAGGAAAGGCTATGCAGTAGGTATTTTATGCTGAAGTCTTCATTGTATGAATAGGATAAGAAATACACAACCATAAATGGTTCCATAAAAGTCTAATTTATTTAGCACCTCCTAAATCTTAAAGTATCTTAATACTTACAATTATTAAAAACTTAAGATTAAACATAAAGGAAAGGAAAGAAATTAGAGGAATATAGGAAACTATCAATTTCCCAGGCTGTAGGAAAGAGGAAAAGGTAAGAACAAAGAAAATGATGGCCAGAAATATCAGATTGGACTTTTTCATCCTGTGAATACGAAGAGAAATGGAAAAAATTACAATTCTAGAATGATGTTTTTATAGAACTCTATCAAAACAGACACAGATCAACCTTTGAATAAATTACCACACTTGACCTAATGTAGTTAACACTAATATATAAAATCTTGCTCTAAACAAATTCTAAATATGAATCTTTCAAACACACCTGACCATACACCAAAAATTTAAAGACCAAATTCTAAATAACAAAGGAACTTGAAAGAATCAGTATCATAAAGAACTTATTATCTGATAATAATGCATTTAGATTAATAAATACAAACAATGAAAGCACAGCCAAACAAGCCTAACATGCATGGAAATTTCAAAATGCACATCTAAATATGTCATTTAGGAGGTCAAAAGTAAATCATGATGGAAATTATACTTACTGCTGCTGAATGACTATAAAAATATATATGCAAACTTGTAGGATGCAGCTAAAGCTTTTACTATTAAAAAGATTAAAAAGAAGTTAAAATTTCAACAAGAAACTTTAAAAAAAATACCATGTAAATCTAAAGAAAATAGAAAAGAAAAAAAGATGAGAGAAAAATCAAAGAAAGGCCAATAAGACCACAACTGAGATCTTCAAACCCTACTGAAAACTCACCTCTTGGGACTTCCTTGGGGGTCCAGTGGTTAAGACTCCATGCTCCTAATGTCAAGGGCATGAATTCAATACCTAGGCACAGAAGTAAGATTCCCACATTCTGCAGTGTGGCCAAAAATGGGGAAAAACTCACCTCTGATTAAACTGATCCAAAAGAAGACAGAAAGAGAAGGCCATGAAAACAGTACTAGAAATGAAAAAGACTGCAATTTTGGATACACAGTTGTCTCAGTACCTTCAAGGGATGGGTTCCAGGACTCATGCAAATACCAAAACCCACAGATCCTCAAGTCCTTTATATAAAATGGTGTTGAGCCCTCTGTTTTCATGGATGCAGCTCTCATGTATACAATGGTCAATGGAATCAATATTATTATTATTAAACCAAATTAAATCCTTTAAATGTAAAATTTACCCAACTATAGTCAAAATCATTCATCAAAGCTGAATAAACCAATCACCATTCTAGAAACTAAATCAACAATCTTATCCCTAAAGTTACAAAGCCAATGGATTGTAAAGGTGAGTTTGACCAAGTTTATAAGGGACAGAGAATTCCTATGTCATACCAACTTTTTCATGGATTCAAAAAATAGAAACATAAGCAATCCAATTTTCATGGCTAGAATAAATTCTGATACCAGAATGAGCATGGACAGTCCTAGGAAACAAAATTATAGAGCAGTTTCCTCAATGAACATAAATGTAAAAATTCTAAATAATATATTGGCAAATTAACTCAGTGGTATGGGTTAATACTACTGTAATATATAGTATAGTATATACTATATTATAGTATGTAGTATAACAGTACCATAGTAGTGAGTTAATAGCACTTCATTAAAGATAATAAAGCCTAACCTAGGAACTTTCATGTTCTGTTGGTGAACTATAAACTGATAGCACCACTCTGGAGAAGCAATTTGAAAATAGCTAGAAGAATATGTTAAAAGAGTTAGCTAGAAGTATTCACATGCTGTGACACAATTCCACTTCCAGCTATGCAACCTGGACAATCCTTTTACACACGTATATACATAGACATATATAAGATATTACATCATTATTCTTTAAAGCAAAATTTAAAAATCAGAAACAGCCTAAATGTTCACCAACAGGAAAACAAATAGTAGCATAATCATACACTAGAACAGTTAAAAATGAATAGAACAGCATTTAGCAACAAAATAAACCTCCAAAGCATACTGTCTAATGAAAAGAATTCAGAAGGATATCTACATGATAAAATTTTAAAAGTATCCATTAACACAGATACATAAACATGTATATGTAAAATACACATAAAAATGATGAAAATGGTTTATTTTCAAGAAGAAAGAAAAGGCATTTGCAAGGGATACATGGTGGTTGAATTGTATCTGTAAGGCTCCTTTTAATAAAATCTGAAGCAAATGTGTGTAGAGGAAGAAAAACTAATTTTCTCTCTACCCTTCTAGGTCTCAGCTTAGACACTCCTATAACAAATGACAGACTAATGGGAGAAAAACAAAAGTTTAATCAGTATTTCCTATACACATGAGAGAGACCAGGAAACTATGGCCCTAGCCACCACCTTAAATACTATCACGAACTAAAGACAAAAGAAGTTTTGGGGTTAGGGGAGGCCAGATGTGGAAGTTGATAAAGGTTTTCTAGAAATTTAGAATGTTTCTTTTTCCTAGTACAGAGAGGGAGACACCCTTAGAAATGGAGATTTCCCTTATAAGTATAAATGTCTCTTACAAAAAGAAAACGTCTATTCAGTTTTCAGAGCTTCTCCTCTGTCTGCTGTTTCTTAAAAACAACCAGCTCAAGGTAATCCTGACGCCAGAGACACATTTTGGAGTGACAGATTCTGCTCCCATATATATGGCATAAGGTTAAAACTGGTAAAGCTGGACATCGCATGCATGAGATTTGTTGTCTGTGTGCTTGAAGTATTTCACAGTAGTTACATTCTTTTTTAAACAGTAACACAAGATATTTCACAGGAGGAACTCTTCTCTCCATGACCTTTTTAACCATTAGATATTTTTTTAACCTTTCAAAAATGCCCTGTAAATAATCAGACCGCAAGGTATATTAAGTGAGTAATGATTCACTTAAGAAGTCATTCAGCCTTCTTTCTCAGAGCACTGCATTTTTTAGAACAGAGAACTTGTTCCTTTCACTCACCATTCAACACTATTAATCCACCTAATATATCTCTAGACCAGGTATCCTGGTAGTCACTGGTAATTTCTGTTGCTCCAGGGAAAGGAGTCAGCTACTACCATCATTATGAAGAAAGTATTTCCCTTTCTCAAGTGCTTGAAGCAGAGAGAGAGTGTCTTTCTTCCATGGGTAGAAATCAAACATGAGGTTTTTTTTGGCTGCACTGTGCAGGTTCACATTTCCACAAACCTGTGCCCCCTGCGTTGGGAGCAGAGAGTCTTAAGCACTGGATAGCTAGGGAAGTCTCGAAATCTAACATGAATTTTAACAGCTGTGTCAGCTTTCAGTCCTCACCTAAGTGACTGAAAAATGTTAGCTAACTGTTCTCTAGGAATAGGGGCTAGGATATTTCAAAACATTTCTTCCACTGAAAACAAATAAATTTGTGTGCATATACATTTTAATATTATATATATATATATATAAACATATACAAACATATACAATGAGTATGTGTGTATATATATATGTACACAAGCATATACAAAGAGTATGTATATATATGTATACACACTCTAAAAGTATGAAAAGGCTGATAGGATAATTAAAGACCAAAACCTCTGGGAAAGTGGGATTATAGTGAAGCAAGCTATGCCATAGTCTATGTTTTCTTGAGAGTGTTTGCAACCCTGCCTAAAATGAAAATTTCCAAATATTACGTTCAATGAAGTCTGCCGAAATTAAAACCCAGGCTCCTGTAGTGACAGTCTAATAAGAGATCACATTACATTAGGGCCCCAGAAGCTCTACCTGCACTCCTCTCCCCAGCAGGGACTGTAGGGATTGTCCCCACTGTGCTGAACACATCAGGAAGAGTCAATATAAAGGACACAGCCTGGGAAATGGACCATGTATATGTAATTAAATCACTGTGCTGCACAATCAACTCTACCTCAATTATAATACCAAACAGTAGACATTAAGATATTTACACTATATAACAACTGATTGTATTAAGAAATTTAAATAACTCTCAAATGAGTTAAGAAAAAGTTTTAAACACACACACACAAATGATGAAGTTCAAATGAAACAAGGACTCATCAATAAGGATCACAAGCACATACATCAGTAACAAATATTTTAGGTATTGAATTATCAGAAATAACTCATAGAGAAGTTTTTGTTTGCTATGTTTAAAGACGAATAAGCTTTAAAATATCTGCAAGAATGTATGGTAAGCCATACAAAGAAACCTAAAAGATTTTCTTTAAAGACCAAGTAAAACTTTTAGAAATTAAAAAATCCAATAACTGTAATTTAAATTTCAATGGCTGGCTTAACTGCAGATTAGGCAGAGCTGAGGATAAAATTAGTGAATTGGTCAGATTATCGAGAATATAAAACAAAAGTAGAATATTAGCAAAACTCAAGCAAGATAATTTTTTTAAAAAACGCCATGCTTCTCAGAAAACTATAGAACACTAAAGACAAAGATCATAAAGCAGCCAGATTTTGAGATAAAGGTTTCCTTCTAAGGAACAACAGATAAAGTTTTGCTAACATCTCAGTAGCAACAATAGAAGCCAGAAAATAGTGAAAGTTGGTCCCTCAGTTGTGTCTGCCTCTTTGTGACCCCATGGACTGCAGCCCGCCACACTCATCTGTCCATGGAATTCTCCAGGTAAGGAAACTGGAGTGGGTAGCCATTCCCTTTTTAGGGGACCTTCCCAATCCAGGGATCGAACCCAAGTCTCTCACATTGCAGGCATATTCTTTATCATCTAAGCCACCAGGAAAGCCTCAAAAATACTGAAGATCCCTTCTCCAGGGGATCTTCCCAATGCAGGGATTGAACCTAGGTCTCCTGCATTGCAGGCAAGTTCTTTACTATCTGAGCCACCTGGGAAGCCCAGAAAATAGTGAAATGCTATATTAAATATACTAAAAGAAAATAGCTTCCAAAAAAGATAAAAAATATCTTTTAAGAATGAGGATGAAATAATGAATCAGAAAATATATCACCAGCAGACTTCCACTAAAGGAAAATTCTAAAGGATGTATAGCCATCCTCAGTATCCACTGGGGACTGGTTCCAGGACCCAATGCAAATACCAGATTCTATGGATGCTCAAGTCCCATAATCAGTCCTCTGTATCTGTGGATTCAGCCAACCATGGATCAGGCAATACTGCAGTATTTTTGAGAAAAATCCACATGTAAGTGGACCCACGCAGTTCAAACCCCTGTTGTTCAAAGATCAACTAAAAGTACAAGGAAAGCGATCCCAATGTTCACTGCAGTGCTATTTACAGTAGCCAAGATATGGCTATTGTCTTGATTGAATAGACATGTCCAATGAATGGCTGAATAGAGGAATGGATAAAGATGTGGTACGTATATACAGTGGAATGTTACTCAGCCATTAAGAGTAAAATAATGCCATTTGCAACAACATGGATGGATGTACCTGGAGATTATCACACTAAGTGAAGTCAGTCAGACAGAGACAGACAAACATCACGTGATATCACTTACAGGCAGAATCTTTTTAAAATGATACAAATGAACTTATTTACAAAACAGAAACACAGACTTAAGAGAACAAATTTGTGGTTACTGGGGGAAAAGAGGTAGGTGATAGACTAGAAGTTTTGGATTGACATGTACACATTATATTTAAAACAGATAACCAACAAGGACCTACTATACAGCACAGGGAACTCTGCTTAATATTCTGTAGTAACCTAAATGGGAAAAGAATTTGAAAAAGAATAGATACTTGTATATATATAACTGAATCACTCTGCTATACACCTGAAACTAATGCAACATCGTTAATCAATTACACCTCAATACAAACTTTTTTAAAAAAGCATAAGAAAATACAGTTTGGATGGAAAACCCAAAATGCAAGAGATAATGAAGGCATAGAAAGTGTCAAGCATGTAAGTAAATCTTAAAGACTATTGACCATATTTAACTGTAATAATGACTTGTGTGATTTACAAAGATGATAGAATTTAAATAAATAATAGCAATAAGATATAAATCAGAGAAAAAAAGATATAAATCAGGAGGAAGGTAAACAGAGTTAATTTATCCTAAAGCCTTTGCATAATTTAGGAGGAGGGAAACATATAAACTTTGTACTACAGTAAGTTAAGATTGCTTACTGTCATTTATTGAGTAATCACTGAAAGAATTGAAATGCATAACTTTCAAACTAGTAGAGGTGGAAATGAAATTATATGAAATCAGCAGTAAGTTTACAAGAGGACAAGAATTGGAAGAAGCATTAAAGAGGCAGGAGAAACTGAGATCAGACTACAGAAGACTGCTGCTTCAGAAATGAATAGCTGACAGCCACATGTGGAAAAGGCTCATTCATCACACAAGCATAACATTAAGGAAAAAAGACAAAAGTCACACAGAATATAACTAACTTTTTTAAGACTAAAGAATAGCATGAAAATTATCACAAAAGTCAAGGTGATTTTGGGGTTTCTGGGGTATCTGTGTTCAAATTCTGGGGGGTAGCAACATAGGTATTTACTTTATAGTAAGCCATTAAATGGCACACTTTTAAAAATGGTTTATATGTACGTTGCATTTCCAAAAAAGAAAAGTTTAAAACAAAGTTAAAGTAGCGTGAGCGCATTCCCTCCTCATCTAAACTATCCCCTCAGCAGTGTTTTCTTTCCTTCCACAGACTTTCATCCACGGGCTTGTTCTGGCAGGCAGCTTCCTGATGTACTTTGTGGTGTCCCTGCTGTACAATGCCATCTGCGTCACCTGCAACAGCCCCACCAATCCCTACCAGGTGATGGAAGGCCAGCTCTCAGACCCCACTTTCTACCTGGTCTGCTTCCTCACACCGGCCGTGGCGCTTCTCCCAAGGTTTGAGCAAGGTTTCTCCCAAGGTTTGGGGTGCTGTTTCCTTCCTAGAGCTACCACTCTCCTCCAGTAGCCATTCTCATAGCCTGAGAGTCAGGAGTTTGACCCCAGCTGGGATGCTTGAGGCTCTTGTTCCAGAGGGAGGGAGCTAGGACAGCAAGAACAATGAACTTGGAGGCAAACAGCATGGTGTCTGGTCCCAGGGCAGCCACAGAGCAGCAAAGTCACCAAATCTGGCCTGGCCTCTGTATGACACCTTTAAATGAGAGTACTCATTACTCCCCTCCTGCCATACAAATCTTATTGTGTATAAAGAATCATTTTGAAAAGCTCTTGTAGTCCTTTATTCATCAGTCCAGGAGTCTCACTTTCAAATGCCTTCAGGGACAGGTAAGCAACGGCAGCAATCCAGGTGAAGTACAGGCATTGGGGAAGGAACTTCTAAGCTTCAGCCTATCACTGCCACAAGGAAAAATCGAGATGAGCATTTCAGAGCTTTAGATTTTTCCCACAGATTTTGCAGGAAATATCCAACTTTTAAATACTGCTCAAATTTGTTAAAACACACACAGACTCATACACATACACACACCCTATATTAGCCAAATAAATCATTTCTGCAGAGCGACCATTTGTAACATTTCCAGTCTATAGCCTCTACAGTCACCTTTTCAAAAAAAAAACTAGCAACAACAATGCCTCACTTGTCCTTGGAGTTTACTCTTGACACATACTTTTCTATCTAGTTCATCATTTTGCTTTCTCAAAATCACCTAAGAAATTAGAGAGAGCTGTGGTTGTAGTCCCACTTGCTCATGGGACAGCAGAGGTCCCAAGAGGAACCAGAATGTGTCCATCAGCTCATCACCAATGACAGGGAGATTCTGTTCTCCCAACTCAGAGGCCAGTGTTCTATTCTCCAGCCTACACTCTATAGTCAAGAGTATTTGGTGAACTTAATGATGCTGTACCCAAAGGCAAGACCTAGCCCCTCTCCATCCTCAGGATCTTGTCACTCTGAATCTTTGAAATTCAGCTACTTTACCATTATAAACCATAGTCAAGAGGCCATCGCAACACTGTGCAGAACTTTTTCTAATCCAAAATAAGGCAGAAAGTCATTAGCACGCTTTGATTCTTTTAATGAGTTTGGCAGCTTGCTTAACCTAGTTTGAGCTCCCTTTCTTCTTCCTAAGACACCTCAGAACCTTGACATCTGATGCAGGGTTTAGAGGCTGAACATATCAAGATGACAAACACTCCTGTAAACTCAATAGATGGGGGGTTCTAAGTATACACAGTCTTCCTGCTTGGCCCCTCCTGGTCTCCAAAGCCTTATCTCCCTAGTCCCTGCCTCAAACTTTGGGCTCCACATCATCGTGCTTCTTGGACTTCCCTGAAGTCTGCATGCCCTCTCGTCTTCCTGCCTGTGTTCATCTGACCCTTCTACTCAAAATGTCCTTCCTGTTACCAGACCTCCTCCATCCTTTGACATCATTCCAGGTGTGACCAATTCCTGAACCCTTTTGTGACTTCACCTACCACCCTTAAGCTGAAACAGATCATGTGTTCCCGTTACCTGGTTATATCCATCACTACCTTTATCCCACATACTGTCTGTCTTATCTGTTTGTCATGAACTCCTAGAAAGAAGTATCCTCCTTGTTATCATTTATAATCCACAGTTAGCATAATTCTCATCACAAAGGCTGCCCTCAGAGATAAATGAGAAAAAAAGATGTTAAGGAAATAGAAAGATGAATAAAATAGGGCTCTTTCTCTCAAGAACTCTACCATCCAGTGGACAATTCAGACATATAGTCCAGGTAAGAGTGATTAGCACTAATCAAGGGCCCTGAGACTGAAGACTGGGAGTCAAGTAAGCACAAGCCTCAGAGGACATATTTCCCACCCCACCCCCTTGGGAGACTGGGCCTTAAAGGTCCTGCCCTCGTTGGAAAAGAGTATCAGGTGTCTGTGTTAAATGCTTTCACCCACACTTTTGGGGTTAAATGTGGTTGTGATCACCTCTGACCAAGGACTGACCTCTCTGTTCAGTGTCTACTTTGGGGTAGAGGAAGAGTTCATCATCTACAAAGAGTTCCAGCTTCTTTGTCTTATTCTTGGTTAGAAGACACACTTGGAGCCAGAGGCTACCAGCTTGATAAGAATCACTGAAAAGCACAAACATTCTTGGAAAAGACAAACACTCACCATTATATCTTGTTAAACAGATGAGGGGCAAGCTAGGGAAAAGTTAGCAAATATTTTCTTGCCAGTTACCATAGCATGCAAGTTAAATCTCTGCTTATTCTAGATCATCATAAACTTGAATTCCTACTTAATTCTGTTTACTAAGAAAGACAAAGAGATTTCCTTTGACAGAGAAAGGATTATTTTAATAGCTCCAAGGACTGTTAACTTATAACCTTGGAATGATTAATTTTTGTTACAGAAATCTACATGGCAGAACGTTTGTTGTAGAAAACTGTATTTGTTCACTTAAAGATGTAAGCTGTATTTATAATAAGATTGATTTCACTCACCAAGCTTGTGATAATTATCCACTAACCATGACCTCACTAATCTTAGTCTAATTAATTCAACCAGTATAAAGGAACTGTATGATGTTCTTAAACTGAGAGCAAGCTTTTGTTTTATCTGTAAAATAACTAACACACCAACTTTAAAACACAACGCAGCAAAATTAGCTACACTAGGTAGAACCCAACAGTCCTTGTATACTCCATTTGGCTTCAGTAACACAACACTCTCTTGATTTTTCTCCTACCTGCTGGTTCAAAGGTGACATTGTGTACATCAAGCGTTTGTCCTAGGTTCTTTTGTCTTCTAACTTCTTTCCATAAACATAGCAATCGTTATTGTGAAGTTAAATGTCATTTTTTACAGATGAATCTCTAATATCAACTCCCAGCCCAGGTCTTTCTCCAGAATCCCAAATACATCCTTCTAGCTACCTGTGCCCCGCCAGCACTGGACATGCCACATCTGAGGAAAGTGGCAGACACGCATAATTTAATTCATGATCTACCTTCTATCACCACCACCCTCCCAGAAACATGGCTCTCTTCCCAAGTTCCTTCCATCCAGTTACCCACTGAGGATCAAGGCAGGCCCATGAGAATTATCCTTGACACCACCCACCACCACTTGGCCCTCTCTTACCCATTGCCAGGACCTGATAGTTTTATCTTGTTAAATAGAATCCATCTGCTATTTCCATTTCTATAGCCACCACCATAGATAGGTTATAATTCTTTCATTCCAAGTTATTTCAATAGTCTCATAGGTTATAATTCTTTCATTCCAAGTTATTTCAATAGTCTCCTATTGGGTTTACCCTAATCCATTATCATTGTGTCAAAGTGTGATCGTGTCATGTTTGTAACTTTCCAAGGGCTCGCCAAGGCCTTCACAATAATGTACAAAACCCAAGACATTCCCCGCGGTCCTTGCCTGCTCTGGCCCTGCCAGCGCCTGTGTCCTCTTAGCCCACTCCTGCCCTCAGCCTCCACACTGCAGCTACCTGCCCAGGATCTGGCTCTCACCCGCCCTTTGCCTGGCTCCCTCCTGTGCATCCCTCAGCCCTCAGCTTTATTGTTTCCTCCTCGAGGAAGGTCTCTAACATCAGATCTTGTGTGTGACACTCACTGTTCCCGTGGCTTCCAACTCTGGTTCCCGTACCTTCTGACAGCCAGAATCCTGTCAGTCTGCTTCACAGCTTAATCCCTCAGGGCTTGGCCCATCGTAGGAACTTGATGGTTATTTGTTCACTAAATGCACAGAGAAGGAAATTCATAGCTTGGGGGAATGTTTAAACGGTGGAAATTCTAGTTTCCAGGCAAAAGTTGAGTCTTTCCTGAAACACACAGCCGTGGCCACCTGTACTGCCTCCCTGAGTGAGATGAGAAAGAGTGGGGGAAAGTTTCTGATTCCGTAGGATCTATAGTGGTCTTCAGAAACCCCTGCTCACACTGAGGTCATCCAGAATCTTTTAGACATAATAGAAGGTAAGAGCCTCTCTGGGTATAAGACTCTTAAAAAGTTAAAAAAAATAATAATAAGAATTATTTTTGGAAAAGACCCTGGATGTCCTCTGGACCAGTTGGATTACTTTTTATTTTTTAGTTGTTTTTTAGTTTATTTTTTAGTTATTATAGTTGCATTACAATGTTGTATTAGTTTCTGCTTTCCAACAATGTGAATGAGCTGTAAGTGTACCTGGATCCCCTCACCTTGAGCCACTCCCCCATCCCACCCCTCTGGGTCATCACAGAGCACAGAGCTGAGCTCCCTGTGCTATATAGCAGCTTCCCGCCGGCTGTATCTAACTCATGGTAGTGTATCTATGTCAATGTTACTCTCTCAACTTCTCCCACACTCTCCTTCCCTCCCTGTGTCCACGAGTCAGTTCTCTAGGTCTGTGTCTCTATTCTTTCCCTGCAAATATGGAATCTAAGAAAACGGTACCAACTGAATTACTTTTTAGATAAACTAACACCCAAAGACTGAGTATAAATTGCCGAGAACCACAAGATTGTATATGCTTAGATCAGTTCAGTTGCTCAGTCATGTCCAATTCTTTATGACCCCATGGACTGCAGCACGCCAGGCCTCCCTGTCCATCACCAACTCCCAGAGCCTACTCAAACTCATGTTCATTGAGTCGGTGATGCCGTCCAACCATCTCATCCTCTGTCGTCCCCCTTTCCCCCCGCCTTCAATCCTTCCCAGCATCAGGGCCTTTTCAAATGAGTCAGTTTTTTGCATCAGGTGGCCAAAGTACTGGAGTTTCAGCTTCAACATCAGTCCTTCTAATGATATAGATCACATAGGTTTAATCACCTTCTTACCCCCTTTTCCTACTTCATCTTGGAATAGGAGACATATAGAGACTTCTATTCCAGAGTCCACTACAGGCAACTTGGCAGGAGAGAGGAATCATGAGTTAACCATCAGGGAGATCTGTCAACTCCTCAGGAGACCTTAGGAAATCCAGCTTGTCATTTGGGACCTTGATGGTATCTTCATCTAGCAAATAGTGATAATATACTGATGCTGTGAAGTTGGCATAGCCCATGGATTCAAGAAAAGAATATGCATTGGGAAACTACTTAAAAATTATTAAGTTCCACAAAGAGTGAACACCCCAAAGCAAGTAAATTTGCCTAAATTAGAACAGCCCAGAAATAGAATGGACTGCAACATGCATAGTTGATGAGAGGAAAGCATCAGAATCCAGGGCACTGGGTCCTGACCACAGCTCAACCACTGTATGGCTCTGGACAAATCTTTCAGTCTCTTAGTGCCTCAGGTTCCATGTCTGTACATAGTGGGAAACAAAAGTACGAACTGTTTGGGATTTGGGGGAGAATAACATGAGTTATGCATATAGTACATAACAAATGTTAGCTGTTACATTTCGTTGTTGAACTCCCCCAGTACCAGAAGTGCTTGGACATAGATTCAATCCATCAGTTAACAGAGCAGCAAAGGGGATCTTCTGCTGGGTGGGGACTTGGATTCTAAGGGCCCTTTCAATGCTGAAATTCGAGAAGTCAGAAGTCACAAAATATCTTTATTCTGTTATTCTCCCCCAGGTACTTTTTCCTGACTCTACAAGTGACATATGGGACGTCTCCAATCCTAAGAGCTCAGAAAATTGACAAACTACCCATGGACAAGAGAGAGCTGGAAATCCAGAGCTGGAGAAGCCACCAGAGGCCTGCTACCATCTCCGGAGAGGCCCAGCCCATCAACCGTCTGGGGTCGCCTGCCTCAGATCAGAGCACCCCAAAGAACTCGAGCCCCGCTGAGCGGAGGTACAAGGAGGACTGGGTACTGCCTGGAGAGAGATGCAGCAGAGACCACACAAGGGACGACCCATACTCAGGGGACTCCTGGGCTAAATTCTCATCTGGGGAGCACCTGCTCCTAGAGCCTAGTAGGATGATGGCGTCCGGAGCCTACTCAAGCGGACAGACTAACTTGAACCGGCCCTTCAGCCGGGGCAGCCACCGCCGATCCCAGAGCTCACTGACCATATGAGGGGCCTAACAGACATCTGTACACACTCAGAGGAGGCCACCCGGTCAGTGGCTTAATTAATCACGACTCTTCCTCCTCAAAGAAGAAAGAATGTGCCAGTCTTACTCTCTTCTCCCCACCCTTAGAAGACGTGCTGGCCCCAAGGGGTTTAACAAAAAAGAACTGGAAATCAGTCAACCTCTAGTTTTCTCCTGCTGCCAGGCAGCACATCTTGTAAATGGTTTTTTATAAGGAGGTTATATTTCTATTGCATTGAGTTTTTTCATTCTTTAGCCCAGAGAGATTCTCTGAGCCTCTGGATAATGACAGCCTACAACCCAACATAACTGGGTTGCATCAGATTCCAAGATGCCAAGAAGTGTTTTGACCTAGCTGATATCTCAAGATTTAGAAGTTTCTGGGCTTGTCAAACCATCACCTCATCCCTTAGTGCCAAGAGTTTAAGTTTCAGAAGAGTCTCATACACACAATGCCTCATCTCAAGAGTACTGTAGGAATGGTCATGTCAGGGTTAACATCTCTTCCATTCTCAGAGTTGGGTCTGCTCTAAGCCAAAGAAAAGGACATCTGAAGATTAAAACCAGATTTGAACTCAGAGCCACAGACACTTCCAAAGGTGGTAAGGCCACAGCTAGTGTAAGAGCAGAAAGAAAACAAGCATGTGAAAGTGAACAGGTGCACCAATGACCCCATGCTTTAGCTAATAGGCCACGTGTCCCACAGTCTGGGGAATCTACCAAGAGGACATAGGCAGCACTCTTCTTTAAGATATTTATTTATTTTTAAATAAAAGTATAAATATCCCCAAGTTCTCCAAAGTCTGCCTTACACCATTTCCCTTTAAGGAAAAACCTATATTAGTACTTATTGTTGCTAGCCAAAAGAAATCCAAAGAGAATTTTTCCTTTTGGTAAACAAAAGGTGAAGAGAGCACTCAGTATTTGTTTTGCAGCCAGTGATTAGAGGTAGTGGTTAGAGGTGCAAGCTACCTCTAACCAAGCATTCAGTGGCGCTGCCAACCTCCTTCCCTGGGAACTGCACAGCATCTCAGAATCAAACCGCCATAGCTTTGAACTCTATCTGAGCATCTGTGCCTTATCTCAGTTTATTTTGTACATCTGTTAGCAAGATGTATCCTAAGGTAACTGCTTCTTTGTTTATACCATTTCAGCTTTTGACATTTTTCATAGTAACGCTCTACTTTCAGACTGCAGGGGAAACCTGTACCCATCCTCATTCTGCTCTCAGAAAAGGCAAACTCCAAGATCAAACCTTTGCACAGCTGTACCCAGAATAGACAACCCAGATGATAGAGCAACTCTGAGCCCAAACAGCATCTGAAAGAGTAGAACCAATGTTAAACCCCATTCATCCAGAACATCACAGGCTTCAGCTGAATAGGGGAGAGCCAGAGCAAGTCTCACTTCACAGGAAAAAGAATTACATGGACGACTTGTATGGAAAACAGTGTTGGAATAAAGAATGGATGATAGGATTCTAATACATTGTCAAGAGAAGCAAGCTGTATAATGGGCAAAGATAGCCTGTCACCAGTCTTTTAAGGTGAGTACCCGCTTAAGGCGGGTGGTACCTAGATACTGAGCAACAAGCATTGATACAAGGGTGGAAACAATTGTGGCAAGTCACAGCCACCCCACGAATTGACATCACTTGAATAACTTCTCAGCAAAAGCACCCAAAAAGAGCTCAACAATCAAGCCAACAGATGGCAGAGTAAGCTGGTCTCCTGCCCATCCTGCTGGCAAACCTTAACTGGAAGGGCCATTTGGGGCATCATCCTAGGGTCAATACACTGGGTCTCTCTCACTGACTTTGCCACATAATGGTGCCAGCACTGGCCAGCTGGTGGGGCTTCAGGGGAATCCTTCATGAGGACGGTCCAAGGAGGAGCAGGTGAATGTATCAGGCAAAGCAGTAATAATATAAATTGTCCCAAATGAGGGGACTGAACCAAAGCTTGGATCTCAGGGTCCTTCCTTTTCCTTTATGTTTCCTGTCCACTCCTGAAAGCCAGATGAGACAGGTGGGACATTTCAGAAAAGAACAGAGTAGTGGAAAGAGCACTGGCCTCAGGAGATGGAGATGTGGACCTTTTCTCTGCCCCATATTCTCTAGGAGCCAGGAGCATTGATGTAGCATGCCTCCCCTGCCCTACGTCCCAGACTCGGCATAAGGATCAAGTAAAAATTACACGGGGTTGTTCAAACCCTTTGAAAGCTGTAACACCCAGGGATTTTTATTTGAGAGCTAAGAGGAAGCAAAATTGTGGAGAAAAGTTGAGAAAATATCACCTGTACCTAAATGCCAAAGCACACCTGACATTCTCATCCTGCTCTCTTTCTTGCATGACCAAGCATCCCAGTTTGCCTGGGCTTTTTCCAGCTTTAGCACTGAAAGCCCCAGAGCCTGGGAAATTCCTCAGTCCCGGGCCAACCAGGCCAACTGGTCGCCTACTCTTGCCCTTTTCTGTGAAGCAAACCAAGTGTGTCCGTCCAAGTGCCATCTTAGGGGAAAAGGTTATAACAACTATTTCTCTGTAACATAATGCTAATGATTGTAATTAATACATTTTTATACATTCATGACCTTTTACAGATTGACTGGGAACATATTATCCTTTATTAAAAGAAAAAAATAAACATGGTTTCCCATCATTGCCTACAGTCTGAGTACTACTGCCCATCCATCTTTCTTGACATCCACTCATTCATCCATCCATTTATTGATCCAATAAACTTCTGTTAAGCCCCTCCTAGATGCCTGACAATGTGCTTGGGGTTGTGAGAAACCCACCTCTTTCTTAAAGAAGGCCATATCCTTGTTGGACATAGGGTATCAAGAAGATAATTGACCCAGCAAAGACTGTGACACAAACCTAAACAGCTGTAAGAATTAGAAGCAGCATGCACAGTCCTCTCTCTCTCTCTCTCTGAAACTCCAACCTGGATAGTGTCCTCTTCCTGGGAGCCTGACACCAACCTCAAACTCATACTGATTAGGTGCCTCTTTTCACCCACTCATTCAAACACCAAGCGAGTTCCCACTGTACACAGCAGTGTGGTGGGTAGCAAGCATACAGGCCCAGCTCCTGCTCTCAAGGGATTTAGTCTAGAAGGGACCCAGACAATATTCAAGGAATCAATAAATGTGATAATGAACATAATGAAATGAAACAAGAATGGTAAGGATGGGAGGCAGGGGTTGCTGGGGTGACCAGAGGGCTTTTTCAAGGAGGAGACCCTAACCCTGAAAACAAGGTAGCAGGGAAGGACCATTCTGAATGGAGAGAATCAAGTATGAAAGCCCTCAAAAGGGTAGAGTTTGATATAGAATAAAGGAGGAAGAAGGAGAAGGGGAAGAAGGAGGGAGGGGGAAGGAAGAGGGAGAAGAGGAGGAGGAGGAAGAAAAGAAAGGTCGTCCTTGGGTCTAGAACCCAAAAAGCAAGAGGCAGTGCCCCATGATGATGTTAGTGGTAACAACTGTATTCACTTATTGTGTGCTAGGGACAGATCTAAGTTCATATTATCATGTAAACCTCACTGCAACCCTTCAACGTAGATACAGCAGTCCCCCCTAACTCGAGGGGATTATATTCTAAGACCTGCAGTAGATGCCTGAAACCACATATAACAGCAAAATATAAATATATATTTATATGTTAATATATATTTATAAAATATATATATAAAATATAAATACACACACATACACTGGTGGCTCAGCTGGTAAAGAATCTGCCTGCAATGTGGGAGACCTGGGTTCAGTCCTGGGTTGGGAAGATCCCCTGGAGAAGGGAAAGGCTACCCACTCCAGTATTCTGGCCTGGAGGATTCCATGGACTGTATAGTCCATGGGGTCACAGAGAGTCGGACACGACTGAGTGACTTTCAGTTTCACTTTATACATACACACATACACAATGTTTTTACCTATGTACACTTACCTATGATAAAATTTATAAATTAGGTGTACTAAGAGAATATCCAAATTGCTGGCATCACTACTGGTGTGTGCCGGAGCCATCAATAAGTAAAGTAAGGGTGACTTTGGTCACAAGCACTGTGATACTGGGACCACTGATCTGAAAACCAAGACCAGAGCATGCTGAGCAGTAGGGTTGCATATGCCATGTGGACACGCTAGACAAAGAGATGATTCATGCCCCGTGGGAAGGTATAAGATTTCATCAAACTGCTCATAAAAGCAAGCAATTAAACTTATTTCTAGAATTTTCTAGTATTTTTGGACCAAGATTGACCACAGGTTAACTGAAACTATGGACAGGATAATCATGGATAAGGGGAGACTACTGCACTGTTCTCTCCTATTTCAATCAGCTTCTGCAACATAACAAACCACCCCCAAAATGATTCATATACTCACGATGCTACAAGTGGGCAATTTGGGCTGGGTGGCTACGGTCTCCTTCCACACTGCCTCACATCCTCAGTGGCATCAGCCAGCCTTGTTGGACAGCAACAATGTCCTGAAAGAACAGAAACCGCAAAGAACTTGGCTCAGAACTCAGCAGAGTAGTTGGAAAGATCACCCTGCAGAACTTTCCATTCTGCACAGAGAGGCCCCAAAAGAAATCAATCACACAGGAGTGAATTCTTCCAGGTAGCCAGCAAACCGGTCCCCAAGGCATCTGGGATGGGTTCCCTGGGTGAAGGAGATGGGACTGTGATCTGGGGTGGCCCCCCAGGCAGGCAAGCCTCATGAGGGCCTTAGGAGAGGAGAGCGCTCAGCCAGGACTCCAGGCCGCCCACACTGAGGATTCAAACGTTTTCAGATAGAAGCTAGACAGGAGCCTTTCTGTTCCAAAGCGTGCTGGTGCCACCTAGCATCTAGCATTGGGGGAGGAATTGCTGCACCAGAGGTACCTGAGGAACTGCTGCATTCCTCCTGCAGCCGGAGCAGGAATAATAGGATCTGGGGGAGCCGAGCCAGAAGTCAGAGGACAGACCTACCACTCCAGCTCTGCCCACAGTTTCTGCCGTGACTCTGGACAAAGCTTCCCCAAGTTTCAACCTCAAAGTGAGGTTCACTCAGATTCCCCAAATGCTCAGGACAGGAACTGGACTGGTTCCAACATCCTGTGATTCTAAAAACTATTTTGGGGAGGCTGGTTACAGTAGGGGAAGGACCCCTGGTAAATCAATTTACTACTGGTGAAGTTGTTTGAGTCTTGTGCATGTGCACCCCCCCACACACACACATACACACAAAGATACCACAGGAAGGCAGTCTGTGATCTTCTCTGATGCAACCCCAGGGCTTGGCACATGGCAGAGCCCAGCAATATGGTAACTCTTGCTGTTAAGGAAAATCATAGATGGGGACTGGTCTCAGGGTGAGTGTAGAAGGCTGCAACCTTTTGGGAAGATAATGGACACCCTAAGCCTCACTGAGGCCCCAGGTTGCCTTTCTCAGATAAGTAGGTAGTAAAGAGTTGCAAATACCCAAGGAAGGGGCAGGGCAGCTGCCATTAAAGCTGGCAGGAGGCAGCCCGAGGCAGTTCACTCCACTGTCAGCTCACTCCAAGTGCGTTATAACGGATGGGCAAAGAGGAGCTACACTCTCCTGTAACCTCCATCAGTACACCTCCATGCTTCTCTATAAAAACAACCACTTACTATACAAATAAAACACCCAGACAAGCTCTAGTACCGTGTGCACCACTGCCCCGATACCCTTTCTCTGCCCACATTGAAATAATCACCAGCTCTCCCTTGACTCTCAGGCTGCAAGAGGAGCCAGCTCCTCACAGGTTAGGCTTGGGGAAAGTTCATCTCAGGCATGTGAGGGATGCTGACCTGGGAGGCACCAGGGAGGCACCTCGGAGCCTTCTTCAAATCCCAGTGCAACAAAGGGAGACTGCCTGACAGACACTTGACTCAACTTGGAAGAAAAGTGATTTTTCTTCCATGTCATGAGCCCTTCCTATCCGAGCTCACCTATGTTCCCACACAGTGAGGTGGGAGAGATTCCTGTAGATGCAGATGACAAAACTCAGGTGATTGATAAGTGACTGTCCCTGGGGTCACCTCGTAATTTGGAGTTGGAACAGAGACTGGAATTGGGGTTTCCTGACACTCCCCAAGGAGGACTCTTCAAGCAATAGTAAAAGATTAACTGGCAGTCCTTTCCAGGACTGCTTGGACGTTTAAAAAAGAGAAGATTAACCCAAAAGGGTAAAATTTTAAAATATCAGACCACACAGCAGGTGAACCAGCATTGATCTGTTTGACTATGGAATCAATCCAGAACTCTTCGTATCAACCTGTTTGCGAAAGGGCAGCCTGGGGGTGAAGGATGGGGCTCTTCCAGTCAGAAGTCACCTCTGAGTTCTCTGGTCCTCAGAAGCAGAAACAGAATTCTGAAGCCCCACCAACTGCTGCTTCTGAGTCTCAAATCTTGCCTTTAAGAGAACTCACATTCTCCTCCCGCTCCCCACACACACAGACAAAGTAGTATTTGTCCCTTTTACTGAATGCAAAAGACAAAAGTGTAAAAAGAAACGCACGTTTGCTTTCCCCATTTATAACAGATTAGCAGGACTTCCTTTATGGTCCAGTAGTTAAGATTCTGCCTTCCACTGCAGGAGATGCGGGTTTGATCCCTGGTTGGGGGAACTAAGATGCCACATGCCTCGGGGCACACCACAACGACTGAGCTTTCACGGCTAAGCCTGAAAAGCCACAACTATGCTTTGGAGCCTACATGCCATGCGCCACAACAGAAGAGCCCACACACCACAACCAAGACCCGACGCAGCAAATAAACACATAAATATTTACAAGAGACTATCAGGGATGCTTAGCTTTCAAGAAGAGAGTACAAGGAACTTAATGTTTGCTAGGTTTCTAACGAAGTCATCCTCTTCTTAAAGAGCAAGAAATCAGAGAGGGATACAAGGCCGAAAGAAATGTGAACTTGCTAGAGACTGAGTCACCTCTGCTACCCTCCATTGCCCCTGGTGGCTGGAGGACAGTGATTAGATCTGTTCCATGTTGAAAATGGAACCTCTGGGGTACCCATGTACCCTCAACAAGTGATTTACCAAATGGGGCCATGGTGCCCTTCCAAGCAGGTCCTCAGATCACCCTCCTAGCCTCACCATCCATCAACTGGCTCAGGATAAATTGGAGGATGTCATTCAGACCACAGTGTTAATGAACATCATGACCTAATGTGAGATCCCATCTTGTTAATTCATCAATTTTAACAGCAGTTTGGGGTGCTCATGCTGAAGAAGCAACAGACACAGGGGTTCTTCATGCAGGGTAGTAAGGTAGAGGGCGAGATGAATACCTTTGGCCAAAAGGCTCTTTCTTTAAAAGACCCTTACATCAACCCTTGCCTACATATCAGACACCTCTTGTACAATAGGACAAATGGAATATATACCTTTTTTTGTTCCCTGCAGATAACAAATTGGCTTTCTTGTCCCATTTTAAAGGTGGAGAAACTGAGGCTCTCCCCAAAGTCAACAGGCAATTATGTGGCTAAGAGCCAAGATTCAAACCCAAGATGCCCAATTCCAGGGCCCAAAATGTTAACCTCTAGGCTACATTCCTTCTACAACCCACTGAAAAAAACCCTGAATGAATTTAGAGACAAGAGATTTGGTTCCCAAAACTACAAGTTTCTTATTGGGAAACTTTTTTTCCTCTTATTCTCTGTATGAAATAAAGAGGTTGGCCAGGAGATTTCTCAGATCTTTACATATTTCCAAATTGGTGATTCTCATCTGGAAGAACATGTACTCATTTGACTCCTAAATGCCCTTGAAGCTTTCACTCAAGCTATCAACAAGAAATCTTTTTTTGAGTTGATGTGTTTGAACCAGGCTAATCAGCTCTTCAAAAGGATAATTAAAGGGCTTCCCTTGTGGCTCAGTGGTCAGGAATCTACCTGCCAAAGCAGGGGACTTGGGTTCTATCCCTGGTCCAGGGAGACCCCACATGCCTCAGAGCAACTAAGCCCATGTGCCACAACTACTGAACCTGTGCTCCGGAATCTGGGAGTGTAATGACTGAAGCCCACAAGACTAGAGACGGTGTTCCACAATAAAAGAAGCCACGGCAAGGAGAAGACTGAGCACCTCAACTAGAGAAAAAGTTCACACAGCAGTGAAGACCCAGCACAGGCAAAAATAAAAAAATAAATAAAATTATTTTTTAAAAAGGGATTGAAAACCTGCTGACTAGCTAAGTATTAGCAAACCACGTTGGAAGGGTGGGGGGGCAGGGGTACTGGGAAGGTAACCAGGTAGCAGGGATGCAATCTAAAGGATAAAATACTAAAGCCTTTGACTGTGTGGATCACAACAAACTGTGGAAAACTCTGAAAGAGATGGGAATACCAGATAACCTGACCCGCCTCCTGAGAAACCTGTATTCATGTCAAGAAGCAACAGCTAGAACCAGACATGCAACAATGGACTGGTTCGAAACTGGGAAAGGAGTATGTTAAGGCTGTATATTGTCACCCTGATTATTTAACTTATATGCAGAGTACATCATGCAAAATGCCAGGCTGGATGAAGCACAAGCTGGAATCAAGATTGCTGGGAGAAATATCCATAACCTCAGATATACAGATGATACCACCCTTATGGCAGAAAGTAAAGAAGAACTAAAGAGCCTCTTGATGAAGAGAAGAGTGAAAAAGCTGGCTTAAAACTACTCAGCTTTCAAAAAACTAAGATCATGGCATCAAGTCTCATCACTTCATGGCAAGTAGATGGGGAAACAATAGAAACAGGGACAGATTTTTTTTTTCCTTGGGCTCCAAAATCACTGCAGATGGTGACTGCAGCCATGAAATTAAAATACATTTGCTCCTTGGAAGAAAAGCTATGACCAATCTAGATAGCAGAGACATTACTTTGCCAACAAAAATTCATATAGTCAAAGCTATGGTTTTTCCAGTAGTTATGCACGAATTTGAGACTTGGACCATAAAGAAGACTGAGCGCTGAAGAATTTTTTCTTTTGAACTGTGGTGTTGAAGAAGACTCTTGAAAGTCCCTTGGACTGTAAGGAGATCAAACCAGTCAATCCTGAAGAAAATCAGTCCTGAATATTCATTGGAAGGGCTGACGCTGAAGCTGAAGCTCCAATACTCTGGCCACCTGATGCGAAGAGCCAACTCATTGGAAAAGACCCTGATGCTGGGAAAGATCAAAGGCAGGAAGAGAAGGGGACAACAGAGGATGAGATGGTTGGATGGCACCACCAACTCAATGGACATGAGTTTGAGCAAGCTCTGGGAGATGGTGAAGGACAGGGAAGTCTGGCATGCTGCAGTCCATGGGGTCACAAAGAGTCAGACACAACTGAGCAACTGAACAACAAAGGAGATAAGAAAGAGCCATTGCTCGATTTATGCCCCAGCTCCTGAACCAGG
Organism: Cervus canadensis; assembly: GCF_019320065.1. Taxonomy (NCBI): domain Eukaryota; kingdom Metazoa; phylum Chordata; class Mammalia; order Artiodactyla; family Cervidae; genus Cervus; species Cervus canadensis. The sequence continues at coordinate 37,193,076 of NC_057389.1, forward strand.
GGTTCACTGTGCCCCCATTGCCTGATCATGACCTTCCTCCTCACCAAGCTCAGAGCCTGTGACTGAGGCAAACAGTTTTCTCGCCATCCTAAACAACCTCTGTGCCTTTGGTCAGGCCACATTCTCTACCCAGAACACCTGCTCAAAACCCAAATTTCAAATTCAGATCTCTCCACCATTTCTTCCATCAAGATTTCCCTAGTCATTGAACTTTCAAATCTCTTTGTATACCACTTACAGAACTCAATACAGGGACTCACTTCTAGGTTCTCATGGTTTTTTTGGTTTTGTTTTGTTTTTTTCTTTTTTCTTTTTCCAGTCATTCCTGACAGAATATCCTAGCCTGATGTCACAGGTCATGAAAGATTCAACTTTAGGTCATTCTAGGGTCAGTGACAGTAGCAGAATAGCTCATAAGAATGTTCTACCTCCTAATCCTGACTATAAATCTAGGATGCAGAGACAGAGGGAGCATTTCTTCTGCCTTTCTCATGCCGTAAGGTCTCTGTCTTGTCTTCCCACTCTTGCCTCCCTATAGACAAAGACCAGAGGATGATCCAAAGGTCAACGTGCCAGACAAATCAGTGGTTCTTGAGGGCCTATGTCCTAAAGGAGATACAGTCTCTCTCTTGCATTTCCTCCTTCCATGAGGTCAGCCAGCACACTAAATTGAGGCTCATCTCATGGAGAAAACCAGCCTCGCATTTGTTCCCTTTTCTTTCTCCTACTTTGGCTCACAGGGCTCAATTATAAATAAGTTATTCTTGTTCCCATCCTGCAAATGCTCCTTGTGGTAGGTACTAGACTAGGAGAACAGAGTAAAGGAATTGGGAAGTGGAGGCCCACAAGGGGTAGAAGTGATTGCCCATGTGGAATGCAGGCATTCCTGATTTCTATGTCCATTATGCCAAAATACCCAACTTAACTTGTATTTTTATCCCCATTTTATAGATAAACAAACTGAGGCTCAGAAAAGTTAAGCTGTCTCCCCAAAGATGCACTGTTAACAAGAGACAGAACTAAGCATTCCAAACCCAGATCAGATTCCCAGTGCACTGTAATTAGTAACCAAGATAGCCTGGTCTCTGGGAATGTGACATGCAGGGCATAGGATTTTCCAGAACACTCCTGTCTCACAAACTCCCTCGGAGTCTCGGGTTGTATCTCCAGCTACTTAAACTTTCCAGCCTCCTCCCCTTCCAGTTCCTCCACAGGCACCCCGTCCGAACACTGACACAGAGTCTAGGAGAAGAACTGGCTGCCGCGCTGACGCTGGCCCTGCTCTGATTATAGCTCAGACAGCCTGCACCAAGCCTGTAGACAAACCACACCAGAGGCACATCAATCTCTGCCCTAGCTGGCTCCCACCATCGGCATGTTCACACTGTTGTGAACAAAGGGGCCCTGCCTGCACCCCTGATGTGGCAGGAATGCACCCAGCTCCCTCTCACTGCTTATTTTTAATTAGAAGTTCCATTAAAACCACTACAGCAATGAGGTGCACCCCAGGCTACACACTTCAGAACAATTAGCACACCCCTTGGGTGGCTAAAATGGCCTCAGCCCTGGTCCAGGCAACATAATTGCACCAAAACATACAGCCTACCAGGAGGCTCCCAGTTTAAGTGGAAAGAAACAATTAGCTACACAATCTATGGGGCAGTTAGAGCTGTAGGAAATTCTTCAATATACATAATTTAAAAGTTTACTGGGGTGGGGTGAGATATATGGACATTATCTATTGCCTATGGCTCAGTCAGCAAACCTCTATCCCTACCCAACCCACACCCCCATGCCATTAATGCTGTGTGTGTTGGGGTTGGGGGAAGGGTAGGCGGGCGGGAGGCTAAGACACCTGGTGCATTAAAGGGACCTGTTATATTGGGTTGGCAAAAAAGTTCATTTGGGTTTTTCTGTAACATCCTATGGAAGAACTTGAATAAATTTTTGGCCAACCCAATAATTCCATGTCTGGTTCATTGTGGACCCAAACATCCCATTCCTGGAATGTGGGAAATAATCATTGGGGCAAAGAGGTTAGAGAGTCCCCACCTACACTGATGCCACTTTCAGAATCCCCAAGTCACTAATTAAAACCTATCTTGAAGATAGCTCCTGGCTGAGTCATACTGGTGAGTCTAAGGAATAAATAAAATGAGCAAATGAGAAGACCAGAAAGACTTCTCTGAACACCGCGGGAGCTACAGAAAACCACCAGAGGCTCCCTGGCCTCTGTGTGAAGCCACACTTGGATTCCATAGCCAGAAGCATCTCGTCTGCATTGCTCCTTCCTCGGGCCAGCACTGCCGCTATAATTAATATTCAACTGGCATTTCCACTGCGCATGCAAAGCCTGTTCTTTCAGCCTTTTCAAATCCAATTCAGACCAAAGTCATCTTTGCCCTTGCATTTCAGTTTGGGCGGCAGTGATAGGGTTCCCGCTTACGGTTTATTAGCATTTATTGAACAGCCAAGGAGCCCTGCATGAGAGCAGTTGTCACTAGGTCTCTGATTCCCAAACTAAAATTAACAAGCCAGCAGGACACCAATTCTGGGGCAGGAAGGAGGCCATTTCAGTGAGAATTATTATTTATGATTTTTTTCATGCAAAACTATGGATGGAGTGGAGGCTTCTGAGGCTTTGAAAAAAGGGGCAGTCAGGCTAATAGAAGGCAGCCACTGTTTGATCACTCACTCGAAAGTCTCCGCAATCACCCACCAGGCTTCCTCATTTGTGGATCTAGAGGCAGCGGTAAAGTACAAGGAGGACTTGATTCGAGTCCTTAACTAATCAACTACACGACCTTCTGCAAATTATTCCCCCTCTCAGGGTCTCAGCCTCTTACATTCAAGAGGAGAGTTAAATGGGATCAGGAGTGGTCAGTCCATCTGCCTGGGGAGATGTGGTCAGGATGGGGATGGCAGATTCCCTTGCCTGCATTACCCACAGCAGCTATTATTCTACCTGATTCATGTGGCAGGCTCTCCCCCAAGACTGTGTTGAAAGAAAATTCTTCTTTTTGATCTGTAGACTACAAATTTGAAGCTACTAGGTGATACCTAAAATCCTTCATGGCTGTGGAGCCTATGAAGTAGGAAGAACTGAAATGGTCTAAGGAAACTGCCACACTAGAATAGAGCAGCTGTATGCTTTGAGTGATGAAAGAGACATGAGGGCCAAGGAAAAGGATCAACATGGAGTCCCAGAGAAGCAGAGAAAACACCCAGAGATTATATTAATGACTGTAGATACAGGAACTCAGAGCACAGGGGAGCTGAGAACTGATCTGAGTGATGTGCAGGCGTTCTTTAATAACTAAGATAGCTCAGCATCATTCTATGGCAGATTTCCTGGGCAGATGGAAGGCCCCCTGGTCCAGGCTGACAGGTCCAGACTAATAAGACTTTCTACCACTTCTCTCTTGAATGGGTGCATTGTTCACACATGCAAGCATTGAAAATAGGCAAAGTGTCAGCTGCTTGACTGAAAATCTTCTAAAGACGAAATCTGAAAGCTAAAAGAAATCTATATGGGTCCTCCAGGATGAAAGCAAATGATTCTGGTTAATGAAAGCCTGACAGACCCACATAACCAATGACGACAGACAGTTATTTAACTTTTGAAACATAAAAAGAGAATATCAGTTCAACTTCCAATTAAATGAGATGGATTGACATACATATTTATCTCCACTTTCTCCTAAATTCCCACTAGAATATGAGTTAAGAGAGTAGAAAGGTATAAATCCTCATGAACAAATAAAAAGGGAGAGAAATAAAGCCAAAGAACAGTCAACAAAACTTAAGAAAATGGAAAGGAAATAAAGGAAGGGTAACTGGATTACATTTCAGCTTTCTTCTTTCTACTAAGGACCCACAGGGTGAGAAACCAACATGAATCCAGGCAGTGCCTACCAATAGCCCTCAGAGGCTTGGGAATCAGAAGACCAAGTAACTCTAAAAACGGGGGTCCACAGAGCAGGGCTGAAAACAAGGTGTTGCAAAGTCTGAGCCAGGTCCCCTCCCCCAACTAGTGCAGACATGGAACTTCCATTCCCCAAACCAGGCAGGAGCTGAAATGAAGATTCTGCAAGAGATAACACGAGCAGAGAACAAGCTGAGAGCAAGGTCCTCCCTGATCAAGAGTTTAGGCTCTTAGAATACCGGCAGCTCCAAACCCAAGCACAAGATCAGAGAACTCTTTTTTTTGGAAAGCTGATTAGTCCAAGACAAGAGATTCTTCAGCTACTACCTCAAAAGAAACCAGGCAGAAGATATGGAAGCAATATAAGTGTACATCAACAGACGACTGGGTAAAGATGATGTGGGGGATATATATACATCTGATTCTTTGTGGCCCCATGGACTGTGGCCCACCAGGTTCCCCTGTCCATAGAATTTTTTGGGCAAGAATACTAGAGTGGGTTGCCATTTCCTACTCCAGGGATCTTCCTGACCCAGGAATCAAACCTATGTCTCTGGTGTCTCTTGCATTGGCAAGTGGATTCTTTATCACGAACACCACCTGGGAAGCCCCATACATATACACACACACCCACAATGTAATACTACTCAGCCATTTAAAAAAAAAAAAAAGAACAAAATTTTGTCATTTGCAGCAATGTGGATAGATTTGGAGGGCATTACACTAACAAAGGTTCATATAGTCAAAGCTATGGTTTTTCCAGTAGTCATGTATGGATATGAGAGTTGAACCATAATGAAGGCTGAGCACCAAAGAATTGATGGTTTCAAACTGTGTGCTGGATAAGACTCTTGAGAGTCTCTGGGACTGCAAGGAGATCAAATCAGTCAAACCTGAAGGAAATCAACCCTATCATTGGAAGGACTAATCCTGATGCTGAAGCTCCAATACTTTGGCCACCTGATGCCAAGAGCTGACTCATTGGAAAAGACCATGATGCTGGGAAAGATTGAGGGCAGGAGGAGAAGGGGCTGAGAAAGGGATGAGATGGTGGGATGGCATCACCAACTCAATGGACATGAGTTTGAGAAAACTCCAGGAAATAGCGAAGAACAGGGAAACCTGGTAAGCTGCAGTCCGTGGGGTGACAAAGAGCTGGACACAACTGAGTGACTGAACAGCATGCTACGTGAAGTAAGTCAGAGGGAGACAAACAATATGTGATATCACTTCTATGTGGAATCTGAAAGACACAACAAACTGGTGAATAAAGCAAAACAGCAGAAGACTCACAGATATAGAGAGCAAACTAGTGGTTACCAGTGGGGAGAAATGGCAGGGGGAGTGGGGGGAGGAAGAGAGGGGGTTAGAAGGTGCAAACTGTTAGGTGTAAGATAGGCTCAAGGATCTAGGTACAACACAGAGAATATAATAACTGTAAATGGAAAGTAACTTTTAAAATGGTATAAAATAGTTTAATAATAAAAAAGAAAAAAGACAGTCAGGTCATCATTTTAAAAGCCCACTGTGTTTAAGACCCACTGTTTCCCTCTGCCCTAGAGAGTCATAACCCAACCCCTTTCTATTTGGAATTCCACCACCATCACCAGCTGGACTCCAACCAGGAATACGGTAAATGGAGGCCTTAATCGAGTCTACCCCCATTTCATTGGCAGGGGAGGATGAAGGAAACCAGTAACACACCTTATTATGCTCGGTTTTGCTGAGTGTAGCTATAGAAGTACAGGGTGAGGTAAAATGGCACAGAATAAGAGTCTTTTTTTTATTATTGGAGATTTGTGATTTAAAAAAAAAAAAAAAAGATACAAAAGGTGGTTTGCAAGGAAGAATTACTCTAGGGAGAAGAACAAGATGTATATAAAGGTATATCTCTCTTCTAATTGCCAAGGACAGTCTTCAGTTAAACGTCACTTCTCCTGGAAACTCCCTGGAGCTGTATATCTACTTGGGAGATAGACCAAACTTCCACGTCCTTCCTCAAAGGGGCATCAGGAGAGAAGAGAGGCTGCCATATCCAGAATACCCAGTTATCTGTCTGCATCCCACCAGCATGTCTTAGTTGAGAACTGCTCATTTTTAAAATGGTCAGGGACTTCCCCAGTGGCCGATAGTCCATGCTATCCAAACAGGGGACATGAATTCGATCCTTGGTCAGGGAACTAGAACCCACATGCCACAACTGAGAGTTTGCATGCCACAAATAAAAATCTTACATGTCACAACAAAGACTGAAGATCCTACATGCAACAATTAAGAACTGGCACAGCCAAATAGGTAAATAAATAGATTTAAATGGTCAAAATGACTATCTTCCCACAAATGAAACCACTTGCCAATAAACACCATGGACACACCAGTGCCTTTGCATGCAGTGTAACAACTCTTTGTGGCATTCTCTGAGGAGAAAATTCTGCCCCTTTTCTTGCATTTTAAATTAGGACCAGGCAACAAATGTTTGTGAGGATGTGGAGAAATGGGAACTCTCACTGGTGAGAATGTAAATTGGCAGAGCCAGCACTTTCCTGGTGGCTTAGTGGTAAAGAATCCACCTGCCAACAGACAAAGGATTAATCTCAAAAATATACAAGCAACTCCTGCAGCTCAATTCCAGAAAAATAAATGACCCAATCAAAAAATGGGCCAAAGAACTAAACAGACATTTCTCCAAAGAAGACATACAGATGGCTAACAAACACATGAAAAGATGCTCAACATCACTCATTATTAGAGAAATGCAAATCAAAACCACAATGAGGTACCATTACACGCCAGTCAGGATGGCTGCTATCCAAAAGTCTACAAGCAATAAATGCTGGAGAGGGTGTGGAGAAAACGGAACCCTCTTACACTGTTGGTGGGAATGCAAACTAGTACAGCCGCTATGGAGAACAGTGTGGAGATTTCTTAAAAAACTGGAAATAGAACTGCCATATGACCCAGCAATCCCACTTCTGGGCATACACACTGAGGAAACCAGATCTGAAAGAGACACGTGCACCCCAATGTTCATCGCAGCACTGTTTATAATAGCCAGGACATGGAAGCAACCTAGATGCCCATCAGCAGATGAATGGATAAGGAAGCTGTGGTACATATACACCATGGAATATTACTCAGCCATTAAAAAGAATTCATTTGAACCAGTCCTAATGAGATGGATGAAGCTGGAGCCCATTATACAGAGTGAAGTAAGCCAGAAAGATAAAGAACATTACAGCATACTAACACATATATATGGAATTTAGAAAGGTGATAACGATAACCCTATATGCAAAACAGAAAAAGAGACACAGAAATACAGAACAGACTTTTGAACTTTGTGGGAGAAGGTGAGGGTGGGATATTTCAAAAGAACAGCATGTATACTATCTATGGTGAAACAGATCACCAGCCCAGGTGGGATGCATGAGACAAGTGCTCCGGCCTGGTGCACTGGGAAGACCCAGAGGAATCGGGTGGAGAGGGAGGTGGGAGGGGGGATCAGGATTGGGAATACATGTAAATCCATGGCTGATTCATATCAATGTACGACAAAACCCACTGGAAAAAATAAATTAAAAAAAAAAAACCCTCAAAAAAAAAAAAGAATCCACCTGCCAATGCAGGAGGCTTGGGTTTGATCCCTGGTCCAGGAAGATCCCACACACTGTGGGGCAAATAATTCTGTACCACAACAACTGGGTCTGTGCTCTAGAGCCAGGAGCCACAAATACTGAGCCCCCATGTACAACTACTGAAGCCCGTGCACCCTAGAGCCCATGCTCTGCAACTAGAGAAGCCACTGTAATGAGAAGCCAAGCGCCAAAACTAGAGAGTAGCCCCCGCTCACTGCAACTAGAGAAAGCCGATGGAGCAACAAAGACCCAGCACAGCCAAAAATAAATATGTAAAATTATGGGGGGAAGAAATTGGCACAGCCACAGTGGAAAGCAGTAGCGAGATTTCTCAACAAACTAAAAATAGCACTACCATCAGTTCAGTTCATTCGCTCAGTCATGTCTGACTCTTTGTGACCCCATGGACTGCAGCATGCCAGGATTTCCTGCCCATCACCAACTCCTGAAGCTTGCTCAAACTCATGTCCATTGAGTCAGTGATGCCATCCAACCATCTCATCCCCATGAACAGCACTACCATATGACCCAGCCAATTTCTTTCCAGGATCTATATCCAAAAAAATAAACATTAATTTGAAAAGATATATGCATCCCAATGTTCATAGCAGTACTATTTACAATAATCAAGATAAGAAAGCAACATAAATGTTGATTGACAGGGGAATGAATAAAGAAGGTGTAGTAAACCTAAAGAAAAAGAACAAAGCAGAAGGCATAACCTTCCCAGACTTCACACAATACTACAAATCTATACTAATGAAAACAGTGTGGTATGGCCACAAAAACAGACATATGGATCTATGAAACAGAATATAGAGTGCAAAAATAAACCTGCACTCCTGGAGTCAATTAATCTTTGATAAAAGAGATGAAAATATACAGTGGGGTTAAGACAGTTGCTTCAGTAGGTGGTGTTGGAAAAGCTGGGCAGCTGCATGTAAATTCATAAAGTCAGAACACACCACCCTCCCCCCCCTTCATGGAGGATAGCCTTGTCGTGGTGAAGGGGCTTGGGCAACTGAACGAATCTGTGAACATGCTGTGCAGGGCCAGCCAAGATGGATGGGTCATGGTGGAGGGCTTTGAAAAACATGATCCAAGAACCCCATAAACAGTATGAAAAGGCAAAAAGAAATAACACTGGAATATGAGCCTCCAGGTTGAAAGGTGTCCAATATGCTACTAGGGAAGAGCAGAGGGCGATTACTAGTAACTCCAGAAAGAATGAATAGGCTGGACCAAAGCAGAAATGACACTTGGAGTCTGGCGGTGACAGCAAAGTCTGATGCTATAAGGCATAATATTGTGTAGGAACCTGAAATGTCAGGCCCATGAATCAATGCAAATTGGACATAGGCAAGCAGAAGACGACAAGAATGAACATCAACATCTCAGGAATCAATGAGCCAAAATGGACAAGAATGGGTGAATTTAATTTGGATGACATTGTATCTACTACTTTGGGCAAGGATCCCTTAGAAGAAATGGAATAGCCCTCATAGTAAACAAAAGAATCTGCAAAGTAGTACTTGGGTGCAGTCACACAAAGGACAGAATGATTTCAGTTCATTTCTAAGGCAAGCGATTCAACGTTACAATAAACCAAGTCTATACCCCAACCACTAGTGGCAAAGAAGCTGAAGTTTAACTGTTCTATGAAGACCTATAAGACCTTCTGGTGCGTGCATGCATGCTAAGTCACTTCAGTTATGTCCGACTCTTTGCAACCCCATGGACTGCCAGGCTTTTCTGTCCGTGGAATTCTCCAGGCAAGAACACTGGAGTGTGTTGCCATGCCCTCCTTTAGGGAATCTTCCTGACCCAGGGATTGAACCTGTGCCTCTCATATCCCCTGCACTGGCAGGTGCGTTCTTTACCATTAGGACCATCTGTGGAGTAACAGGCAAGTTTGGCTTTGGAGTACAAAATAAAGCAGAGCAACGGCTTACAGAGTTTTGTCAAGAGAACACACTGGTCATAGCAAACACCCTCTTCCAACAACTCAAGAGATGACTCTACACATGGACATCACCAGATGGTCAATACCAAAATCAGAATGATTATATTCTTTGCAGCCAAAGATGGAGAAGCTCTACACAGTTAGCTTAGGGAACACAGCCCCACCTATCAGCAAAAATTTGGATTAAAGATTTACTTAGCATGGCCTTTCCCACCAGAGCAAGACCCAGTTTTGCCACAGACAGTCCCTCCCATCAGGAAGCTTGCACAAGCCTCTTATCCTCAACCATCAGATAGCAGACAAAATGAAAACCACAGTCAAAAAAAAAAAAAAAAATGATCACATGGATCACACCTCTGTGTAACTTAATGAAACTATGAGCTATGCCATATAGGGCCACCCAAGACTGTGGGTCATGGTGGAGGGTTCTGACAAAATGCATTCCACTGGAGAAGGGAATGGCAAAGCACTTCAGCATTCTTGCCTTCAGAACCCCAGGAACTGAATGAAAAAGCAAAAAGAAATAACACTGAAAGATGAACTTCCCAGGTCGGTAGATGTCTGATATGCTTCTGGGGAGGAGCAGAGAAATAGCCCCAGGAGGAATGAAGAGCCTGAGCCAAAGTGGAAATGACACCCAAGTGTGGATGTGTCTGGTGGTGAAAGTAAAGTCCAATGCTGTAAAGAACAATATTGCATTAGGAGCCTGAAATGTTAGCTCCATGAATCAAGGCTAACTGGATGTAGCCAAGCAGGAGATGGCAAGAATGAACATCAACATTTTAGGAATCAGTGAACTAAAATGGACTGGATGGGTGAATTTAAATCAGATGACCATTATATCTACTACTGTGGGCAAGAATACCTTAGGAGAAATGGAGTAGCCCTCATAGTCAACAGAAGAGTCCAAAATGCAGTTCTTGGGTACAATCTCAAAAATGACAGAATGATCTCGTTCATTTCCAAGGCAAACCATTCAATATCACAGTAATCCAAGTCTCTGTCCCAACCACTAATGCTGAAGAAGCTGAAGGTGAGCCATTCTATGAAGACCTATAAGAACTTCTAGAACCCACACCAAAAAAAAAAAAAAAAAGATGTCTTTTCATGATAGGGGACTAGAATGCAAAAGTAGGAAGTCAAGATACCTAGAATAACAGGCAAGTTTGGCATTGGAGTACAAAATGAAGCAGGGCAAGGCTAACAAAGTTTCATCAAGAGAACACACGAGTCATAGTAAACACCTTTTCCAACAATACAAGAGACGACTCTACCCATGGAAATCACCAGATGGTCAATACCAAAATCAGATTGATTATATTCTTAGCAGCCAAAGATGGAGAAGCTCTGTACAGTCAGCAAAAACAAGACCTGGAGCTGACTGTGCTCAAATCATGAACTCCTTACTGCAAATTCACACTTAAATTGAGGAAAGTAGGGAAAACCACTAGGCCATTCAGGTATGACCTAAATCAAACCCCTTATGATTATACAGTGGAAGTGATAAATAGATTCAAGGGATAGATTTTCATAGACAGATTGCCTGAAGAACTATGGATGGAACTTTGTAACACTGTATAGGGGGCAATAACCAAAACCATCCCCAAGAAGAAGAAACAGCAAAGCAAAATGGTTCTGTTAGGAGGCCTTACAAATAGCTGAGAAAAGGAGAGAAGTGACAGGCAAAGGAGAAAAGGAAAGATACACCCATCTCAATGCAGGGTTCCAAAGAATAGCAAGGAGAGATAAGAAGCCCTGCCCTTTCCCCAGGGGCTAGGTCTCTTAATGCTTGTGGCCAGGAGCTAAGAAAGGCTTCCACAAGGGTTAAATCTCTCATATCCACAGCCACTTTCCTACATGTCTTGCCACCTACAGGAATACCTCTCTTGGAGCTGCTGACTCCCCAGTGCAGCAGTGGCCACTAGGGCTCTCAAGACCCCAGCAGCTTCGCTATCTCTATGCCCTGTCCTCACCGGGGCAGGCCCAGGTAATCCATGGAAGCCTCAAGAGCAGATCCCTGTGGGTGGCCCCCTACAGAGGTGGAGGTAAAAGCACCCCTGAGCCCTAAAGGCCATGCAACTAAGGAAGAAGAGCTGAAATCTCTCCTTGCAGCTGCACAAACCATGAATTGATACCCTCATGATCAACTTAATAAAAGCTCAGCACCTCCAAAATATATGAACGAATGAGTACTCCAGCAGTCAAGGTGGATCTACTCTTAGCAACTGTGTATGTTGTGGGGCCATATACGTGGGGGTTGGGCCAGGCTAAAGTCACATCCGCCTCCATAAGACCTACAACAGGTCCAGATCCATGGTTACTGCAATCTTGGGACCTGACTTCAGTGGATCTACTCTGGTGTCCTAGTGAAAGCAAACTCTGGCAGATATCAGGGCAAGTAACAGGCATACCAACGGCTAAGAGCAGTGCCAAAGTCAGCACGATCTGAAAGCTCACACAGTGGGTGAAAGGTGACACAACAGAGCACTCCCACAAGTGAACAGCTCCAGAGCAAGAATACTCAGTAGCTTCCCTCCCAGCAGGAGCGCTCCAATCCCACCTACCTCACACTGTTGTCAGAACCACAACTAAGAAGCAGATCTAGGTGTCTACTCCAACAACTAGGGAGCAGACCCTGCCCTAACAGGGCAGTGAAAGTCAGAGTAAAGGGAAGGTCCTGCTCAACATCCAGAGCAGGCTCTGGTCACCACAATACCACTCAAAACCCCATCACAGATCTGGCTTTAATAACTATGGTTTCTGTTATCACAAAACATGGGGGCAGGGCCAGACCAGAGTTTGAGCTGCCTACAAAGCTCCCATAGAGGGTCCAGATGCGCAATTACTCCATTACTGAGACCTAACCTCAGCAGACCTGCATCAGTGGCTGATTGATAACAACAAATGAGAGTCACCAGGGCCCATTACCAGTATGTGTGTGCTAAGTCACTTCAGTCACGTCCGACTCTGTGACCCTATGGATGTACTGCACCAGGCTGCTCTGTCCATGGGATTTCCCAGATGAGAATACTGTAGTGGGTTGTCATTTTCTTAACCAGGGGATCTTTCTGACTCACAGATCGAACCCATGTCTCCTGTAGCTACTGCATTGCAGACAGGTTCATTAACACTGAGTCACCGGGAACCCACAGTTAATGCAGGACCAAAAGCAGTGTAGTTTTTGAGGCTTCACAACAGTTGAAAGGAGACACTACTGAGCACAATCACAGGTGAACAGCTCCAGTGGAGGAAAACTCAGTGGTTGCTTTCCCAGTGGGAGTGCTCCAATCCCTCCTACATCACAGTACAGGTCAGAATCACAGCTAAGAAACAGATCTGGGGGCCTCTACTCCAAAAACCAGGGAGCAGACCACGCCCCTCACAAGGCAAACACAACCGCAGAGTAAAGGGAAGGCTCCACTCAATATCTATGGCAGCTCTGATCAACACAACAGCAATCAAATCCCCTTTCAAGGGGATAATACCACAAGGGTCTGGACAAATCTCATCCACCAGGGGACAGACACCAGAAGCAACAGAAACTATGATCCTAGAGCATGTGGAAAAGAGATTACAACACAGTAAGTCTGACAAAATGAGAAACTAAGAAATACATTGCAAATGATGAAGCAAGATAAAACCTACAAGAACCACCAAATGAGGAGGAGATAAGCAATAAATCTGAAGAAGAACTCGAGTAACGATAGTAGAGATGATTCAAGATCTTGGAAACAGAAGAGTCACAGATCCAGAAGATACAAAGAAAAGTTGAGCAAAGACCTAGAAAAACTAAAGAACAAGCAAACAGAGATGAACAAGAAAATAACTGAAATGAAAAATATACTAGAAGTAATCCATAACAGAATAACTGAGGCAGAATAAAGGATAAGTGACTGGAAAGACAGAATGGTGGAAATCTCTGCTGCTGGACAGAATAAAGAAAAAAGAATAAAAAGAAATGATAGCACTGTCATAGAACTCTGAGACAACATTAAATGCACCAACATTCAAATTATAGGGGTCCCAGAGGAAGAGGAAAAAGAGAAACAGCCTGAGAAAATATTTGAAGAGATCACAGTCAAAAACATCTCTAAAATGGAAAAGGAAAAAGTCAGCAAAGTCCAGGAAGCACAGAAATTTTCATACAGGATAAACCAAAGGAGGAACCCACCAAGACAAATATGAATTAAGCTAACAAAAATTAAATTTAAAAAATATTGAAAGAAACCAGGGAAGGGCAACAAATAGCATACAAGAGAAACCCTATAAAATTATCACCAGACTTCTCAGCAGAAACTCTGCAGGAAAAAAGGGAGTGGCAGGACATAGTTAAAGTGATGAAAGGGAAGACCATAAAGCAAAAGCACTCCACCCATCAAGGCTCTCATTCATATTCAATGGAAAAATCAAACACTTTACAGACAAGCAAAAAGCGCAGAGTTCAGCACCACCAAACCAGCTTTACAACTGTTAAAGGAACTTTTCTAGGTCAAAGAAAAGAATAGAGAGAGAGAGAACATAAGAGAATGCACTCGTCATAGCAAACATCCTCTTCCAACAACACTAGAGATGACTCTCAGGGGCATCACCAGGTAGTCCTACTGATATCAAATTGATTATATTCTTTGCAGTCAAAACTGGAGAAGATCTACACAGTCAGCAAAAGTAAGACCTGGAGCCGACTGGCTCAGATCATGAGCCATGCAATAAGGCTTATTGCAAAATTCAGGTTTAAATTGAAGAAACTAGGGGAAATCACTTGGCTATCAAGGTATGACCTAAATCAAAGCCCTTATGATTATACAGTGGAAGTGACAAATAGATTCAAGTGATCAGATGTGGTAAACAGAATGCCTGAAAACTGGGATGCAGGTTCATAACACTGTACAGAAGGTGATGATCAAAACCATTCCCAAGAAAAAGAAATGCTAGAAGACAAAGTGGTTGTCTGAGGAGGCCTTAAAAATAGCTGAGGAAAGAAGAGAAGCAAAAGGCAAAGGAGAAAGTCAAAGATATACTCAACTGAATGCAGAGTTACAGAGAATAGCATGGAGAGGTAACAAAGCCTTCTTTAGTGAAAATGCAAAGAAAGAGAGAAAAATGATAGAATGGGAAAAAATAGACCTCTCTTTAAGAAAATTCGAGATACCAAAGGAACATTTCCTGCAAAAATGGGCACAAAAAAGGACAGAAATGATAAGGACCTAAGAGAAGCAGAATAGATTAAGAAAAAGTGGCAAGAATGCATAGAAGTGTTAAAAAAAAAAAAAAAAAAAAAGAAGATCTTAAAACTCAGATAACCATAATGGTGTGCTCACTCACCTAAGCAAAACATCCTGGACTGAGAAGTCAAGAGGACCTTAGGAAGCATTACTACAAACCTAGCTAGTGGAGGTGATAGAATTCCAGCTGAGGTATTTCAAATCCTAAAACATGATTCTGTTAAAGTACTGCACTCAATATGCCAGCAAATTTGGGAAACTCAGCAGTGGCCACAAGACTGTAAAATGTCAACTTTCATCCCAATCCCAAAGAAAGGTAATGCCAAAGAATTTCAAACTACCATACAATTGCACTCACTTCACATGCTAGCAAGATTATACTCAAAATCTTTCAAGCTAGGCTTCCGCAGTATTTGACCCAAGAACTTCCCGCTATACAAGCTGGATTTAGCAAAGGTAGAGAAACCAGAGATCAAGTTGCCAACATCAGCTGGATCATAGAAAAAGGAAGAGAATTCCAGAAAAACATCTGCTTCTGCTTCATTAACTAATCTAAAGCCTTTGACTGTGTGGATCACAACCAATTGTGAAAAGTTCTTAAAGAGATGGAAGTTCCAGACCATGTTACCTGTCTCCTGAGAAGCCTATGTGCAGGTCAAGAAGCAACTTAGAACCGGACAGGGAACAATGGACTGGTTCAAAATTGGGAAAGGAATATGTCAAAGCTGTATATTGTCACTCTGCTTATTTAACTTATATGCAGAGTCAGTCAGTCAGTTCAGTCGCTCAGTCGTGTCCGATTCTTTGCGACCCAATGAATCGCAGCACACAAGGCCTCCCTGTCCATCACCAACTCCTGGAGTTTACTCAAACTCATGCCCAGAGAGTCGGTGATGCCATCCAGCCAGCTCATCCTCTGTTGTCCCCTTCTCCTCCTGCCCCCAATCCCTCCCAGCATCAGGGTCTTTTCCAACAAGTCAACCCTTTGCATGAGGTGGCCAAAATATTGGAGTTTCAGCCTCAGCATCAGTCCTTCCAATGAACACCCAGGACTGATCTCCTTTAGGATGGACTGGTTGGATCTCCTTGCAGTCCAAGGGACTCTCAACAGTCTTCTCCAACACCACAGTTCAAAAGCACCAATTCTTCGGCTCTCAGCTTTCCTCACAGTCCAACTCTCACATCCATACATGACCGCTGGAAAAACCATAGCCTTGACTAGATGGACCTTTGTTGGCAAAGTAATGTCTCTGCTTTTTAATATGCTGTCTAGGTTGGTCATAACTTTCCTTCCAAGGAGTAAGCGTCTTTTAATTTCATGGCTGCAATCACCATCTGCAGTGATTTTGGAGCCCAAAAAAACAAAGTCTGACACTATTTCCACCGTCTCCCCATCTATTTCCCATGAGGTGATGGGACCAGATGCCATGAGCTTAGTTTTCTGAATGTTGAGCTTTAAGCCAACTTTTTCACTCTCCTCTTTCACTTTCATCAAGAGGCTTTTTAGTTCCTCTTCACTTTCTGCCATAAGCGTGGTGTCATCTGCATATCTGAGGTTATTGATATTTCTCCCAGCAATCTTGATTCCAGCTTGTGCTTCTCCCAGCCCAGCGTTTCTCATGATGTACTCGGCATATAAGTAAATATGCCGAGTACATCATGCTAAATGCTTGGCTGAATGAATCAATAACTGGAATCAAGATTGACAGGAGAAATATCAACAACCTCAGAAATGCATATTATACCACTCTATTGGCAAAAAGTGAAGAGGAACTAAAGAGGCTCTTGATGAGGGTGAAAGAGGACAGTGAAAAAGCTAATTTGAAACTCCAAATTCAAAAAATGAATATCATGGCATACAGTCCCATAACTTCATGTCAAATAAAAGAAGGAAAGCAGAGACAGTGACAGATCTTATTTTCTTGGGTTCCAAAATCACAGTGACGGCTACCATGAAATTAAAAGACACTTGTTTCTTGGAAGGAAAGCTATGATAAACTTAGACTATAAATTAAAAAGCAGAGACTTCACTTTGCCAACTAAGGTCCATATAGTAAATCTATGGTTTTCCCAGTAGACATATACGAATGTGAAAAATGGTCCATAAAGAAGGCTGAAGGCCAATGAATTGATGCTTTCAAATTGTGGGGATGGAGAAGACTCTTGAGAGTCCCTTGGCTGGCAAGGAGATCAAACCAATCAATACTGAAGGAAATCAACCCTGAACATTCACTGGAAGTAAAGATGCTGATGCTCAAATACTGTGACCACCTGGTGCAAAGAACTGACTCATTGGAAAAGAACTGATGCTGGGAAAGCTAGAAGGCAAAAGAAGTGGGCAGCAGAGGATAAGATGATTAGATAACATCACTGACTCAATGGACATAAATTTGAGCAAGCCCCAGGAAATCATGAAGGACAGGGAGGCCTGGCATGCTACAGTCCATGGGATTGCAAAATCAGACAAGAATTTTGGACAGAACAACAACACACCCCTCTCGCCATACACCAAAATAAACTCAAAATGGCTTAAAGAATTAAATGTAAGATATGACACCATAGAAGAGGGACTTCCCTGCTGGTCCAGTGGTTAAGGTTCTATGCTTCCAATGCAGGGGGCAAGGATTGGATTCCTAATCTGGGAACTAGGATCCTACATGCAGCATAGTGCAGCCAAAAAATATTTTTTTAAAAAAAACCTCCTAGGAAAAAAACTAAAACTAAAAATAAAAATCTCCTAGGAGAGATCATAGGCAATACATTCTCTAACATAAATCCTACCAATATTTTCTTAGGTCAGGAATGGAGGAGCCTCATAGGGTACAATCCATGGGGCAGCAAAGAGTCAGACAGGACTGAGAGACTTCACTTTCACTTTCAGCCTCCCAAGGCAATACAAATAAAATAAAAAATAACGA
This sequence comes from Cervus canadensis, assembly GCF_019320065.1. NCBI lineage: Eukaryota > Metazoa > Chordata > Mammalia > Artiodactyla > Cervidae > Cervus > Cervus canadensis. Next base: position 37,210,739 of record NC_057389.1, read on the forward strand.
ATAGGAGGTGGGAGGAGGAAAGATGGCAGAGGAGTAGGAGGACATCAGTTTCATCTCTCTCCATAAATGTATCAAGAATACATCTACAGATGGAAAAGTTCTCACAGAGCACCAGCTGAACATTAGCCGAAGACCTTGGACACTGGAGAGTACAAAAAAGATCTTTGATGACCAGGTAGGACAGAAGAAAGAAGAAAGGGGAAGAAAAGAAGAGAGGAAGTGGGATGGGACCCATGCCCTTGGGGTTTGAGGGGACCTAAAGAAACAGAGGTTCCCACATCCAAAGGAACCCCCTCACCAACAGGGAGACCAATTTGGCAGGAGAACATCTGGAGCTGTTAGAGGAGAGTGAAACAGCTGGTCTGTGGCAGGCAGGACAGATGGTCGGGACCACATCCCTCTACACCCCAGCCCAGGACATTTGTCTGCAGGTACACACAGGGACTGGGAGCTGGAACATGGAGACTGGAGAGCAAACCCAGGGAGAGGACTGCCACTGGATGTGAGGAAGCAGCCTGAGGGGACTGGAATGAGGAAATCCACAACCAGAAATGTTTGTGGAGGATACCCGGACTGCAGTAGAAGAAAGGCACCATTACTGACCGATGTGCAGGGGCTGGACCCACCTTTGCAACCTCTCTCCCCAAGCACCAGCCCCTGCCCTCCACCAAGGCGCTAGGAAAGGTCTCTGCTGGGGCTGACCCTCTGGTACCTGCTCCCTGGCATTAGAAAAGGCCCCCTCCAGGGCTGGCCATCTCATGCTGGTGGTCAGGAGCTAGGAAAGGCCCCCACCAGGGCCAGGTCTCTCATACCTGTGACCAAACATTAGAAGAAGGCCCCAATAGGGCTGGCCCTCACACACATGCTGCCAGGAAAAAGGAAAGGCCCCCACTGGGGCTGACACTCACATGCCTGCTTCCAGGCGCTAGAATAGAAAAGGCCCCCACCAGGGCTGGCTCTGACATGCTGGTCGTTAGGAGCTAGGAAAGGCTCCCACTAGGGTCAAATCTCTCATGCCCACGGACATTTCCCCAGGTCTTGCCACCAACAGGAGCAGCCTCTCGTGGCTCCTGACTCCTTGCATGCATCTGGGGCCGCCAGGGCTCCTGAGACTCCAGCAGTCATGCTATCTCTGTGCCCTGTCCTCACTGGGGCAGACCCGAGTCCTCCAGGGCAGTCTCAAGAGCAGACCCCTGTGAGTGGCCCCCTCACAGAGGTGGGGGTAAAAGCACACCTGAGCCCAAGGGGCCACGCAACTAAGGAAGAACTGAAATCTCTCCTTGCAGCTGCACAAACCATGAATTAATACCCTCAAGACCGACTTGATAAAAACTCAGCACCTACCAAATATATGAACTCCTGTAGCCAAGATGGACCTAGCTTTAGCAACTGTAGTCTTTGTGGGCCCATACACATGGGGGTTGGGCCAGGCTAAAGTCAGATCTGCCTCCGTAACACCTGCAACAGGTCCATATTCACGGTTACTGCAATCTTGGGATCTGATTTCAGTGATCTACTTTGGTGGCCTAATGAAAGTGATATCAAAGTTAGTTATAGGCACACCCACAATTAAGGTGTGGCCAAAAGCAGTGTCAACATCATCATGATCTGAGAGCTCACACACTGGATAAAAGGTGACACAACAGAGCACACCCACAGATGAACAGCTCCAGAGAAGGACTACTCAGTAGTTTCCCTCCCAGCGGGAGTGCTCTAATCCCACCTACCTCACGCTGAGGGTCAGAATCACAGCTAAGAAGCAGATCTGGGGGCCTCCACTCTAACAACTAGGGAGCAGACTCTGTCCCTGAAGGGCAGTGGCAACTACAGAGCAAAAGAGGAGGTTCCCACTAAACATCCAGAGCAGGCTCTGGTCACCATAATACCACTCAAATCCCCTTTATAAGTCTGACTTTAGTAACTGTGGGTTCTGTTGGCATGTAACATAAGGATAGGGCCAGACCAGAGTTTGAGCAGTCCTACAAATCTCTCTCAGAGGGTCCAGATGCACAACTACTGCATTACTGGGACCTAACCTTGGTGACTGCATCAGTGGCTGGGTGATAACAACTGAGAGCCACCAGGGCCCATTGCTAGCATACCCACAGTTAAGCAGGGCCAAGAGCACTTCCAACAACAGTATACTTTATGAGCTTTCACAATAGGCGATATGGGACAAAACTGAGCACAACCACAGGTGAACAGCTCCAGTGGAGGAAAACTCAGTGGGTAACCTCCCAGGGGAAGTGATCCAATCTCACCCACCTCACACTGCAGATCAGAATCACAGCCAAGAAACACACCTGGGGCCTCTACTCCAAAAACCAGGGAACAGACCCCTCTGAAGGCAGCAACAACCACAGAGCAAAAGGAAAGTCTCTACTCAACATTCAGGGCAGTTCTGATACACATAACACCAACCAAACCCCTATCAATGGGATAATAGCACAAGCATCTGAATCAATCTCACCCACCAGGTTTCAGACACCAGAAGCAAGAGGAACTATGATTCTACAGCGTGTGGAAAAGAGACCACAAACACAGTAAGTCTGACAAAATTAGACAACTAAGAAATATGTTGCAGATGAAGGAGCAATATAAAAACCTACAAGAGGATTTCTGGTTCAAGATGGTAGAGTAAAAGGACATATGCTCATCTCCTCCAGCAATAGCACCAAAATAACAACTAGCTATTGAACAACCATCACAGAAGAATGTTGGAACCCATCCAAAAAAAGATACCTACCCCATGTCCAAAGACAAAGAAGAACCCACAGCAAGATGGTAGGAGGGGCACAATCATGATACAGTCAAATCCCATACCCACCAGGTGGGTGATCCACAAACTGGTGAACAATAATACCAAAGAAGTTCTCCCACTGTTGTGAAGGTTCTGAACCCCATGTCAGGCTTCCCAGCCCACAGATCCAACAAAGGGACAGGGAATCCCCAGGAAATCTGACCTTGAAGACCAGTGGAATTTGATTATAGGACTTCCACAGGACTGGGGAAACTATAGTCTTGGAGGGCACAAACAAAATCTTGCACAAACCAAGACCCAGAGGAAAGGAGCAGTGACCCCACAGAAGACTGAACCAAAACTATCTGCTAGTGTTGGAGGGTCCCCTGTGGAGATGTAGGTCAGCAGGGGCTCATCACAGGGATGGGAACACTGGCAACAGCAGTCCTGGAAGGTCCCCCTTGGTTTAAGCCCTCTTCAAGTCTCCATTAACCCTACCATGGAGCCTGTAGACTCCAGATCTGGATCATCTCAGGCCAAACAACTACCAGGGAGGGAGCACAACCCCAACCCATCAGCAGGTAATTAGAGTAAAGCTTTACTGAGCAAGGCCCTGACCACCAGAGCAAGACTCAGTTTTCCCCACCACCAGTCCCTCCCATCAGGAAGCTTACACAAGCCTCTTAGCCTCCTCCATCAGATGGCAGACAGAAGAAGAACCATAATCTCACAGTGGCTACAACAAAAACCACATTACAGGAAGTAAATCAGGATGAAAAGGCAGAAAGTTATGTCCCAGACTAAGGGACAAGATAAAACCCCAGGAAAACAACTAAATGAAGTGGAGATTGGCAACCTCCCAGAAAAAGAACTCAGAATAATGATAATGAAGGTGATTCAGGATCTCGGGAAAACAATGGAGAAGATGCAAGAAATCTTTACCAAAGAACTAGAAGAATTAAAAACAAACAAGTAGAGATGAATGATACACTAGAAGGAATAGCAAAATAACTAAGGCAGAAGAATGGAAAAAAAAAAAAAACAGCCTAAGGAACCTCTGGGACAACATTAAATCACCAACATTCACATTATAGGGGTCCCAGAAGGAGAAGAGAGAAAGGACCCAAGAAAACATTTGAAGAGTTAATAGCTGAAAAATTCCCTAATATGGGAAAGGAAATAGTCAACCAAGTCCAGAAAGCACAGAGAGGACCAGGCAAGATAAACCTAGAGGAAGAACACACCAAGACACACAGTAATCAAACTGACAACAATCAAAGACAAAGATTAAAAACAAGGGGAAAACGACAAGTAACATACCAGGGAATGCCCATCAGACTATCAGCTGATTTCTCAGCAGGAATTCTACAAGCCAGAAAAGAATGGCATGGTATATTTAAAATAGTGAAAGGGAAGAACCTACTACCAAGAATACTCTACCCAGCAAGACTCTCATTCAGATTTGATGGAAAAATCAAAAGCACTCCAGACAAGTAAAAGGTAAGAGAATTCAGCACCACAAAACCTGCTTTACAACGAATGCTAAAGGAACTTCTCTAGGCAGGAAACTCAAGTGAAGGAAAAGACCTACAGAAAATAAACCCAAAACAATTAAGAAAATGGTAATAGGATCGTGTGTGTGTGTTAAGTTGCTTCAGTGGTGTCTGACTCTGTGACCCCATGAACTGTAGCCCACCAGGCTCCTCTGTCCATGGGATTCTCCAGGCAAGAATACTGGAGAGGGTTGCCATTCCCTTCTCCAGGGAGATCTTCCCCACCCAAACCTGGGTCTCCGGCATTGCAGGCAGATTCTTTACCACGGAGCCACCAGGGAAGCCATGGTAATATGTATGGTAGGATCATACATGTCAATAACTAAGTGTAAATGGATTAAATGCTCCAACCAAAAGACAAAGACTGGCTGGGTAGATGAAAACATGTGCATGTATGCACTTCCACTTACCACATCACTCTGCTTGACCCTCTAGATTGTATGCATTTTGTATTGTTAGGTTAATCATGTTCCTATTATGACTTGCAATTGTAAGTATCTTTTATTTTTTATCTGGCTATTGATTGTGAAAACTGATAAACATCTTTTACTATCGTAATTATGTAACCATTGAATCATTGAACATAATACCATTGTATCAAGATTGGTCAACAGAAAAATAATAGAATTCTATATCAACAAAAATACCATTTTATAGAAAAACTTGTAATCATTTTTTAAAACCCAGATGTGTATCAGAATTATCCTGGAAGCTTTTGAAAAATACAAATGCCCAGGTATTGCTGTTTTTCTCCAGAGCTCCAGATATGTTTCTAATGAGCAGCCATGTTTAAAAACAACTGGACTATAAAATCTTTTACTTTTATCTTGTTTGTTCACTTTATCTGTTTCATATTCAGTGCTCCCATTTCATTTATGTTTTCCAGTTTCTCCATCTCTTTTTCTTTTGATGTTCTTTCTCAAGCTTTTATCCAGTGTAATAGAAAAGCTTTTGTATAAATATATATAAAGAGTAAGTATAACAAATATTTTAGAAAGTTTATGAATATTTGCCTAACAAAAAAAAAAATGAAATTTTGATTCCACTTATTTGGCTTAGCATAAATAGAATGCTAGATTTCTAATTTTAAAAAGTAGATATGCAATAAGCAACAAAGGTTTACTGTATAGCACAGGGACCTATAGTCAGTATCTAATAACCTATAATGTAAAATAATCTGAAAAATAATACGAGTATGTGTATAATTGAATCACCTTACTATGCCCCTAAAACACTAAGTCAACTGTAATTCAGTAACATATATATTAAGGAAAAAATACACACAAGATAACCTATAAAGACAACTAAATGAAGAGAAAATAAGCAATATATCTGAAAAAGAATTCAAGTAATGATAGTAAAGATGACCCAGGATTTCAGAAACAGAAGCAGCATGGATCCACAAGATAAAAGACAAGCTGACCTAGAAGAACTAAAGAACAAGCAGACAGAGATGAGTAAGACAATAACTGAAATGAAAAACATATTAGAAGGAATCAAAAGCAGAATAACAGATCAGTGACCAGGAAGACAATGGTGGAAATCTCTGCTGCAGAACAGAATAAAGAAAAAAAGAATGAAAAAAAAATGACAGCAGTCTTAGATACCTCTGAGACAACATTAAAGGCTCCAACATTCAAATTATAGGGGTCTCAGAAGAAGAAGAAAAGGGGAAAGGGCCTAAGAAAATACTTGAAGAGATCATGGTCAAAAAAGTCCCTACATGGGAAAAGAAATAGTCCCCAAAGTCCAGGAAGCATAGAGTTTTGTACAGGATAAACCAGAGGAGGAACATGCTGAAGAAAGTTATTAACCACACTGACAAAAATTAAAGACAAAGAGAAATATTAAAGGCAATGAGGAAAAAGCAACAAATAGCATGCAAGGGAAATCCCACAAGGTTATCAGCTAACTCCTCAGCAGAAACTCTGCAGACAAGAAGGGAGTGGCAGGATGTGTTTAAAGTGATAAAACAGAAAAACATATAACAAAGAATACTCTACCCATCCAGGCTCTCCTTCAGATTTGATGGCAAGCAGAAGCTCCAAGAGTTCAGCGCCACCAAACCAGCTTTACAATAATTACTAAAGCAACTTAAAGGCAAAAAAAATCATTAGAGAAGAGAACAGAAGAGAAAGGAAGAAAAAGAAAAAAAAAAAAAAAAAGGACCTACAAAAGCAAATCAAAAATAATCACAAAAATAACAATAGGAATATACATATCAATAACTGCCTTAAATATAAATGGGATAAATACCCCAACCAAAAGACAGACTGGCTGAATGGATAAAAACAAGACTCATATATATGCTGTCTACAAGAGACCAACTTCGAATACTGTGGGTTGCCATGCCCTCCTCTGGGGGATCTTCCCAACCCAGGAATTGAACCCAGGTCTCCCACATTGCAAGCAGATTCTTTGCTGCCTGAGCCACCAAAGAAACCTGAATGCCCCAACCAAAAGACATCAGACTGGCTAAATGGATAAAAAACAAGACTCACATATATGCTGTGTATGAGACCCACTTCAAACCTAGTGATACAAACAGACTAAAAGTGAGAGGATGGAATAAGATATTCCATACAAATGGAAATCAAAAAAGAGCTGGAGTAGCAATACTTATATCAGACAAAATAGACTTTAAAATAGACTGTTACAAGAGATAAGGATGTAAACTGCATAATGATCAAGGGATCAATCCAAGAAGAATAAATAACAATTGTAAATATTTATATACCCAACATAGAAGCACCTCAACACATAAGGCAAATGCTAATAGCCATAAAAGAGGAAATCTACAGTAACACAGTAATAGGGGTGGACTTTAACATCCCAATTATACCAATGGACAGATCATCCAGACAGAAAATAAGGAAACACAAGCTTTAAATGACACATTAGACACAATAACTGATATTTAATAGGATATTCCATCCAAAAGAAGCAAAATATACTTTCTTCACAAGTGTACACAGAGCATTCTCCAATTTAGATCACATTTCAGCTCATAAATCAAGCCTCAGTAAATTTAAGAAAACTGAAATCATACCGAACATGTTTGCTGACTGCAGCACTAAGACTAGAAATCAATTACAGGGGGCCGGGCAGGGGCGGGGCGGAGGTGGACTATAAAAAACACAAGCACAGGAAGGCTAACCAATGTGCTACTAAATAACCAATGGATCACTGAAGAAATAAAAAAAAATACCTAGAGACAAATGACAGTGAAAACACAATGACTCAAAATCTAGGGAATGCAGCAAAAGCAGTTCTAAGTGGGATGTTTATAGCAACACAATCCCACCTCAAGAAACAAGAAAAATATCAAATAAACAGTCTTACCTTATACCTGAAGCAACTAGAGAAAGAACAAACAAAGCCCAAAGTGAGTATAAGGAAAGAAATTGTAAAGATCAAAGCAAAAATAAATGAAATAGGAATGAAGAAAGCAATAGAAAAGATCAATGAAACTAAAAGCTGGTTTTTTGTAAAGATAAATAAAATTGATAAACCTTTAGTCATACTTATCAAGAAAAAATAGACTCAAATTAGTAAAATTAGAAATGAAAAAGGAGAAGTTGCAACAGACACCACAGAAAAACAAAGGATCATAAGAGACTACTACAAGCAACTATTGGAGAAGGAAATAGCAACCCACTCCAGTATTCTTGCCTGGGAAATCCCATGGACAGAGGAGCCTGGCGGGCTACAGTCCATGGGGAAGCAAAGAGTCAGACACCACTGAGCGACTTCACTTCTTCAAAAAACAAGCAACCATATGCGAACAAAATGGACAACCTGGAAGAGATGGACAAACTTTTAGAAAGGTACAATTTTCCAAGACTGAACAGGAAGAAACAGAAAACAGATCATAAGCACTGATATTGCTGCTGCTGCTGCTGCTGCTGCTGCTAAATCGCTTCAGTTGTGTCCAACTCTGTGCAACCCCATAGAGAGCAGCCCACCAGGCTCCTCTGTCCCTGGGATTCTCCAGGCAAGAACACTGGAGTGGGTTGCCATTTCCTTCTCCAATGCATGCATGCATGGTAAGTCAATTCAGTTCATGTCCAACTCTGTGCAACCCTATGGACAGCAGCCCTCCAGGCTCCTCTGTCCACAGAATTCTCCAGGCAAGATTGGAGTGGGTTGCCATGTCCTTTTCCCACTGATATTGAAACTGTGATTAGAAATCTTCCAACAAACAGAAGTCCAGGACCAGATGGCTTCACAAGCAAATTCTATCAAGCATTTAGAGAACAGCTAACAAGAAGCAAGGTCCAATGCTGTAAAGAACAATGTTGCATAGGAACCTAGAATGTTAGGTCCATGAATCAAGGCAAATTGGAAGTGGTCAAACAGGAGATGGCAAGAGTGAATGTCGACATTCTAGGAATCAGCAAACTAAAATGGACTGGAATGGGTGAATTTAACTCAGATGACCATTATATCTACTACTGTGGGCAGGAATCCCTTAGAAGAAATGGAGTAGCCATCATAGTCAACAAAAGAGTCCGAAATGCAGTACTTGGATGCAATCTCAAAAACGACAGAATGATCTCTGTTCGTTTCCAAGGCAAACCATTCAATATCACGGTAATCCAAGCCTATGCCCCAAATAGTAACACTGAAGAAGCTGAAGTTGAACGGTTCTATGAAGACCTACAAGACCTTTTGGAACTAACACCCAAAAAAGATGTCCTTTTCATTATAGGGGACTGCAATGAAAAAGTAGGAAGTCAAGAAACACCTGGAGTAACAGGCAAATTTGGCCTTGGAGTACAGAATGAAGCAGGGCAAAGGCTAATAGAGTTTTGCCAAGAGAATGCACTGGTCATAGCAAACATCCTCTTCCAACAACACAAAAGAAGACTCTACACATGGACATCACCAGATGGTCAACACCGAAATCAGATTGATTACATTCTTTGCAGCCAAAGATGGAGAAGCTCTATACAGTCAGCAAAAACAAGACTGGGAGATGACTGTGGCTCAGATCATGAACTCCTTATTGCCAAATTCAGACTGAAACTGAAGAAAGTAGGGGAAACCACTAGACCATTCAGGTATGACCTAAATCAAATCCCTTGTGACTATACGGTGGAAGTGAGAAATAGATTTAAGGGACTAGATCTAATAGACAGAGAGCCTGATGAACTATGGACGGAGGCTCATGACATTGTACAGGAGACAGGGATCAAGACCATCCCCATGGAAAAGAAATGCAAAAAGGCAAAATGGCTGTCTGAGGAGGCCTTACAAATAGCTGTGAAAAGAAGAGAAGTGAAAAGCAAAGGATAAAAGGAAAGATATTCCCATTTGAATGCAGAGTTCCAAAGAATAGCCAGGAGAGATAAGAAAGCCTTCCTCAGCAATCAATGCAAAGAAATAGAAGAAAACAACAGAATGGGAAAGACTAGAGATCTCATCAAGGAAATTAGAGATATATCAAGGGAACATTTCAGGCAAAGATGGGTTCGATAAAGGACAGAAATGGTATGGACCTAACAGAAGCAGAAGATATTAAGAACAGGTGGCAAGAATACACACAAGAACTGTACAAAAAAGATCTTCACGAGCCAGATAATCACAATGGTGTTATCACTCACCTATAGCCAGACATCCTGGAATGTGAAGTCAAGTGGGCCTTAGAAAGCATCACTACAAACAAAGCTAGTGGATGTGATGGAATTCCAGTTGAGCTATTTCAAATCCTGAAAGATGATGCTGTGAAAGTGCTGCACTCAACATGCCAGCAAATTTGGAAAACAGCAGTGGCCACAGGACTGGAAAAGGTCAGTTTTCATTCCAATCCCTAAGAAAGGCAATCCCAAAGAATGCTCAAACTGCTGCACAATTGCACTCATCTCACACGCTAGTAAAGTAATGCTCAAAATTCTCCAAGCCAGGCTTCAGCAATACATGAACCAAGAACTTCCAGATGTTCAAGCTGGTTTTAGAAAAGGCAGAGGAACCAGAGATCAAATTGCCAATATCCGCTGGATCATCGAAAAAGCAAGAGAGTTCCAGAAAAACATCTATTTCTGCTTTATTGACTACACCAGAGCCTTTGACTGTGTGGATCACAATAAACTGTGGAAAATTCTGAAAGAGATGGGCATACCAGACCTACCTGACCTGCCTCTTGAGAAACCTGTATGCAGGTAAGGAAGCAACAGTTAGAACTGGACATGGAACAACAGACTGGTTCCAAATAGGAAAAGGAGTACATCAAGGCTGTATATTGTCACCCTGCTTATTTAACTTCATATGCAGAGTACATCATGAGAAATGCTCGGCTGGAAGAAGCACAAGCTGGAATCAAGATTGCCGGGAGAAATATCAATAACCTCAGATATGCAGATCACACCACCCTTATGGCAGAAAGTGAAGAGAAACTAAGGAGCCTCTTGATGAAAGTGAAAGAGGAGAGTGAAAAAGTTGGCTTAAAACCCAACATTCAAAAAACGAAGATGATGGCATCTGGTTCCCATCACCTCGATGGGAAATAGATGGGGAAACAGTGGAAAACGTTGTCCAGACTTTATTTATTGGGGGCTCCAAAATCACCTGCGGATGGTGACTGCACCCATGCAATTAAGACGCTTGACTCCTTGGGAAGGAAGTTATTGGACCAACCTAGATAGCATAGTTAAAAAAGCAGCACGACATTACCTTTGCAACAAAGATCCGTCTAGTCAAGGCTATGGTTTTCCAGCTGGTCATGTATGGATGTGAGAGTTGGACTGTGAGGAAAGCTGAGCGCCGAAAAATTGATGCTTTTGAACTGTGGTGTTGGAGAAGACTGTTGAGAGTCCCTTGGACTGCAAGGAGATCCACACAGTCCATCCTATAGGAGATCAGTCCTGGGTGTTCATTGGAAGGACTGATGCTGAAGCTGAAACTCCAATATTTTGGCCACCTCATGAGAAGAGTTGACTCACTGGAAAAGACCCTGATGCTGGGAGGGATTGGGGGCAGGAGGAGAAGGGGACGACAGAGGATGAGATGGCTGGATGGCATCACTGACTCGATAGGCATGAGTTTGAGTAAACTCCATGAGTTGGTGATGGACAGGGAGGCCTGGCATGCTGCAATTCACGGGGTTGCAAAGAGTCGGACACGACTGAGCGACTGAACTGAACTGAACTGATTCTTCTCAGACTCTTGAAAGTATTGCAGAAGGAGGAACACTCCCAAGGTCATTCTGTGAGCCTACCATCACCCTGATAGCAAAAGCAGACACAGATATCATACCAAGAAAATTACAGGCCAATATCACAAATGAACACACACCAAAAGTTCTCAACAAAATATTAGTAAACCAAAACCCACAACACTTTAAAAGGATCATATACCATGATCAAGTGGAATTTATCCCAGGGATGCAAGGATTCTTTAATATACACAATTCAATTAATGGGATACACCATATTAACACACTGAAGAGTAAAATTGTATGATCATCTCAGTAGATGCATAAAAAGCTTTTGATAAAATTCAATACCCATTTATGATTAAAAAAAAAAAAAAAAACTCTAGAAAGTGGGCATACAGGGAATCTTATCTCCACATAATAAAGACAGTATATGACAAGCCAATAGCAAACATCTTTCTCAATGATGAAAAACTAAAAGCATTTCCTCTAAGATCAAGAATAAGACAAGGATGTCCACTCTCACTACTACTGTTCAACATAGTTTTTGAAGTCCTAGCTACAGCAGTCAAAGAAAATAAATAAAAGGAATCCAAACTGGAAAAGAAGAAGTAAACCTGTCACTGTTTGCAGATGACATGATACTGTACATAGAAAATCCTTGAAAGACCACCAGAAAACTGCTAGAGCTTATCAATGAATTTGGTAAAGTTTCAGGACACAAAATTAAATACACAGACATCTCTTGCATTCCTATACACTAACAACAAAAGATCAGAAACAGAAATTCAGGAAACAGTCCCATTTACCATCACAACAAAAAGAATAAAATACCAAGGAATAAACCTACCTAGACAAAAAACCTGTACTCAGAAAACTATAAGATACTGATGAAAGAAATCAAATATAACACAAAGAGATGGAAGAGACATACCATGTTCTTGGACTGGAAGAATCAATGTTGTGAAAATAATTATACTACCTAAAGCAATCTACAGATTCAATGCAATCTTAACAAATTACCAATGGCATTTTTCACAGAATTATAACAAAAACTTTCACAATTTGTATGGAAACAAAGACCTGGAATAGCCAAAGAAATCTTGAGAAAGAAACATGGAGTTGGAGGAACCAGGCTCCCCGACTTCAGACTATACTGCAAAGCTATAGTCATCAATACAGTATGATACTGTGGAAGGCATGGGTTTCATCCCTGGTCCAGGAAGATTCCACATGCCACAGACCAACTAAGCTGCTTGTATCACAACTACTGAGCCAGCACTCAGAGCCCATGAGCCACAGCTACATAACCTATGTGCCACAACTATCAAAGCCTACATGTCTAGAGCCTATACGCCCCAACAAGAGAAGCAATCCAATGGGAAGCCCACATACCTTAATGAAGAGTAGCCCCTACTGCCTGCAACTAGACAAAACCCATACATAACAAAGACCCAATGCAATTAAAAATAAATAAAATTTAAAAATTAAAGTGACAACTTTTAAAACACTGATGAACAAATCAAAGATGACACAAATAGATGGAGAAATATTCCATGTTCGTGGATTGGCACAATCAATATAGTGAAAATGAGTAGCCTACCCAAAGCAATCTATAGATTCATTGCAATCCCTATCAAGCTGCCAATGGTATTTTTTACAGAACTAGAACAAATAATTTCACAATCTGTATGGAAACAAATGAACACACAAAAAACCTCAAATAGCCAGAGCAATCTTGAGAAAGGAGAATGGAACTGGAGGAATCAACCTTCTTGATTTCAGACTATACTACAAAGCTACAGTCAAGACAGTATGGTACTGGTACAAAGACAAATATAGATCAATGGAACAAAACAGAAAGCCCAAAGATAAATCCACGCACCTATGGATACCTTATCTTTGACAAAGGAGGCAATACAATGGAGAAGACAATCTCTAACAAGTGGTGCTGGGAAACTGGTCAGCCACCTTTAAAAGAATGAAACTAGAACACTTTCTAACATCATACACAAAAAATACACTCAAAATGGATTAAAAATCTAAATGTAAGACCAGAAACTATAAAACTCTTAGAGGAAAACATCAGAACACTCTCTGACATAAACCACATCAAGATCATCTATGACACACCTCCCAGAGTAATGGAAATAAAAACAAAAAGCAAACAAATGGAACCTAATTAAACTTAAAAGCTTTTGCACAATGAAGGAAACTATAAGCAAGGTGAAAAGGCAGTCTTCAGAATGGGAGAAAATAGCAAATGAAACAACTGACAAAGAATTAATCTCCAAATATATACAAACAGCTCAATACCAGAAAAATAAACAACCCAATCAAAAAGTGAACCAAAGAACTAAACAGACATTTCTACAAAGATGTACACATGGCTAATAAACACATGAAAAGATGCTCAATATCATTCACTATTAGAGAAATCCAAATCAAAACCACAATGAGGTATCATCTCACACTGGTCAGAATGGACACCATCAAAAAGTCTACAAACAATAAATGCTGGAGAGGGTGCAGAGAAGAGGGAACCCTCTTACACTGTTGGTGGGAATGCAAACTGGTACAGCCACTATGGAGAATAGTGTGGAGATTCCTTAAAAAACTGGAAATAGAACTGCCATATGACCTAGGAATCCCACTGCTGGGCATACACATTGAAGAAACCAGAATTTTAAGAGACACATGTACTCCAATGTTCATTGCAGCATTGTTTACATGAGCTAGGACATGGAAGCAACCTAGATGTCCATTGGCAGATGAATGGATAAGAAAGCAGTGTACATAAACACAATGCTCAGCTATAAAAAAAAAAAAAAGAATGCATTTGAGTCAGTTCTAATAAGGTGAATGAAACTGGAGCCTATTATACAAAGTGAAGTAATTCAGAAATAGAAACACCAATACAGTATATCATTTATGCATATATATGGAATTTAGAAAGATGGTAACGATGATCCTATATGTAAGGCAGCAAAAGAGACACAGACGTAAAGAAGAGACTTTGGACTATGTGGGAGAAGGTGAGGGTGGGATGATTTGAGAGAGTAGCATTGAAACATATGTATTACAATATGTAAAATAGGTGACCAGTGCAAGTTCGATGCACGAAGCAGGGTACTCAAAGCCAGTGCTCTCAGACAACCCAGAGGCGTGGGGTGGGGAGGGAGGTGGGGGCACGGGGTTCAGGATGGGTGGGAACATGCGCACCCATAGTTGATTCATGTCAATGTATGGCAAAAACCACCACAATATTGTGAAGCAATTATCCTCCAATTAAAAAAGCGAATTCTTTAAAAAAAGAATGAGTTTAAAAAAAATTTACAAATAATAAATACTGGAGAGAATGTGGAGAAGAAAGAACCCTCCTACACTGTTGATGGGAAAGTAAATTGATACAGCCACTATGGAAAACAGTATGGAGGTCCCTCAAAAAATATATATACTACTATGTATAAAATAGATAACTAATGACCTGGATAATTACAATGATGTCGTCACTTACCTGGGGCCAGACATCCTAGAGTGTGAAGTCAAGTGGGCCTTGGGAAGCGTTACTAAGAACAAAGCTAGGGAGGTGATGGAATTCCATCAAAGCTATTTCAAATCCTAAAAGATGATGCTGCTTAAGTACTGTACTCAATATGCCAGCAAATTTGGAAAACTTAGCAATGACCACAGGACTGGAAAAGGTCAGTTTTCATTCCAATCCCAAAGAAGGGCAATGTCAAAGAATGTCCTAACTGCTGCACAATTGCACTAATTTCACATTCTAGCAAAGTAGTGGCCAAAATCCTTCAAGTTAGGCTTCAACAATACATGAACCAAGGACTTCCAGATGTACAAGCTGGATTTAGGAAAGGCAGAGGAACCAGAGATCAAATTGCCAACATTCGTTGGATCATAGAAAAAGCAAGAGAATTCCAGAAGAAACATCTACTTCTGTTTCATTGACTACACTAAAGCTTTGTGTGGATCACAACAAACTGTGTAAGATTCTGAAAGAGATGGAAACCAGACCACTTTACTCACCTCCCAAGAAATCTGTATGTAGGTCAAGTAGCAACAGTTAGAACCAGACACAGAACAACAGACTAGTTCAAAATTGGGAAAGGAGCACATCAAGGCTGCATATTATCACCCTGCCTATTTAACTTTGAAGCAGAGTACATCAAGTGAAATGCTGGGCTGGATGACTCACAAGCTGGCATCAAGATTGTCAGGAGAAATATCAATGACCTCAGACATGCAGATGTTATCACCCCAATGGCAGAAAGTGAAGAACTAAAGAGCCTCTTGATAAAGGTAAAAGAGGAGTGAAAAAGCTGACTTCAAACTCAACATTCAAAACAGAAGGTCATGGCATCCAGTCCCATCACTTCTTAGCAAACAGATGTGGGAAAATGGAAACAGTGACAGAAGTCATTTTCTTGGGCTCCGAAATCACTGTGGACAGTGACTGCAGCCATGAAATCAAAAGTTGCTTGCTCCTTGGAAGAAAAGCCATGACAACCTAGACAGCATTAAAAAGCAGAGTCATCATTTTGCCCACAAAGGTCCATCTAGTCAAAGCTATCTATGGTTTTCCAATAGTCATGTACAGTTGTGAAAGTTGGACCATAAAGAAGGTTGAGCGCCAAAGAATTGATGGTTTCGAACTGTGGTGCTGGAGAAGACACTTGAGAATTCCTTGGACAGCAATACCAAACCAGTAAATCCTGAAGGAAATCAACCCTGAACATTCATTAGAAGGACTGATGCTGAAGCTGAAGCTCCAATACTTTGGCCACTGATGCGAAGAACTGACTCATTGGAAAAGACCCTGATGCTGGGGAAGACTGAAGGCAGGAGAAGGGGATGACAGAGGATGAGATGGTTGGATGGCATCATTGACTCAACGGACATGAGTTTGAGCAAACTCCAGGAGATGGTGAAGGACAGGGAAGCCTGGTGTGCTCAGTCCATGGGGTCACAAAGAGCCAGACACGACTTAATGACTGAACAACAACAATGAGAACCTACTGTATCGCATAAGGAATTCTATTCAATGCACTATGATAGCTCAAATGGGAAGGAAATTTAAAAAGAAGGGATATTATGTGTACATATAGCTAATTCACTTCGCTGTGTAGCAGAAACTAACATTGTAAAGCAATTATACTCCAATAGAAATTATTTTAAAATAAATAAATTTAAAGGGGGGACCTAATCAAATTTACAAGCTTTTGCACAGCAAAGGAAACCATAAAACAAAAAGACAACCCATGGAATGGGAGAAAATATCTGCAAATGATATGACCAACAAAGGCTTAATTTCCAAAATATACAATTTATATAACTCAACAACAACAACAAAATCTAAAAGAAGGGCAGAAGATCTAAATCGATATTTCTCCAAGGAAGACATGTGCTGTGTTCAGTTGTGTCTAACTCTTTGGGACCTTATGGACTGTAGCTTGCCAGACTCCTCTATTCGTGGGATTTTCCAGGGAAGAATACTGGAGTGGACTGCCATTCCCTTCTCCAGGAGATCTTCCCAACCCAGGGACCAAACTCACATCTCCTGCATTGGCAGGCTGATTCTTTATCATTAAGCCACCTGGTCAAAATGGCCATCATCAAAAAGTCTACAAATAACAAATGCTGGAAAGGGTGTGAATAGAAGGGAACCCCTCTAACTGTTGGTGGGAATGGAAGTTGGTGCAGCCATTGTGGAAAACAGTATGTTAGGTTCCTCAAAAAACTTAAACTGGAGTTGCCGTATGATCCAGCAATCCTATTCCTGGGCATATATCCAGACAAAACTAATTCAAAAAGACACACGCACCCCCATATTCATACAGCACTATTTGCAATAGCCAAGACATAGCAGCAAACTACATATCCATTGACAGATAAATGAACATAGATGTAGTGTGTATACATATGCAACAGAAAACTACTCAGTCATTAAAAAAAGAAAAAAGTAATGCCATTTGCAGCAACATGGATGCAACCAGAGATAATCAACCAAGTAAAGTAAGTGATAAAGAGAAAGACAAGTACCATATGATATCACTTATATAGAGAACCTAAAATATGACACAAATGAACATGTCTATGAAACAGACTCATAGGTATAGAGCCTAGACTTGTGATTGCCAAGGGGGAGGGATGGAGTGGGAGATTGAGGTTAGCATATGTATAGTTATATATAGGGATAGTTAGGGGACTTTGGGAAGGTTATGTACACACTGTTACATATATCATAAGATATTGAATATAGTTCCATGTATACATAATAGCTTACATATAGGATGGATAAACAAGATTTTATTTTATAATACATGGAACTATATTCAATATCCTATGATAAATATAGCATTGTGTACATGACCTTCCCAAAGTCCCTAACTATCCCTATATATAACTATATTTAAAGTGGATAACCAACAAAGACTTATTGCATAGCACATGGAACTCTGCTTAATGTTATGCGCCAGCCTGAATGGAAGGGGTGTTTAGAGGAGAATAGATACATGTATATATATGGCTGTGTCCCTTTTCTGTTCACCTGAAACTACCACAATATTGTTAATCAGCTATACTCCAATACGTTTTTTAATTTTTAAAAAATCCTATGTTAAACCATGATTTAAAATATTTAAAAAGATATATATATATAAATATATATATATATATGTTTAGCTGAATCACATTGCTATACAACAGAAATTGACATTGCAAATCAACTATACTTTGTCAAAATAATTAAGAAATGTGATATAAATGCAGATATGTATATGCACAATAGAATACTACTCAGCCACAAAAAAAAAAATAATAAAATTTTCCCCTTTGTAGCAACATGACTAGACTTGGAGGGTATTATGTGAAGCGAAATAAGTCTGACAGAAAAAGACAAATACTGTATATCACATGTATATGGAATCTAAAAAAAAAAAAAAACCATGATAAACTAGTGAATATAACAAAAAATAAGCAGACTCACAGAACAAACTAGTGTTTATCAGTAGGGAGAGGGAAGGAGGGTGGGACAATATAGGATTAGGAGAGTAAGAGGTACAAACTATTAGGTATAAAATAAGCTACAAGAATATATTGTACAGCATAGGAAATAGACAATGTTTCATAATAACTATAAATGGAATATAATCTTTAAAAATTGTGAATCATTGTGTTGGACACCTGTAACATTGTACATCAACTATACTTAAATAAAATTTTAAAATTTAAGAATGTGCTAGTTATTTCTATGAAAGTTGCTCAGTCATGTACAACTCTTTGTGACCCCCATGGACTATATAGTCCATCGAATTCTCCAGGCCAGAATACTTGAGTGGGTAGCCTTTCCCTTCTCTGGGGGAATCTTTCCAACCCAGGGATCAAACCCAGGTCTCCCACATTGCAGGCGGATTCTTTACTAGCTGAGCCACAAGGGAAGCCCAAGAACATTGGAGTGGGTAGCCTATCCTTCTACAGCAGATCTTCCTGACCCAGGATTCATGGTACCAACATGCTAAATGAGAACCCTTTTGACACTGTGTCCTTAAAGACAGCTATAGGGAAAGTAACTTGCTTAGAGCATCCACAGCAACTTCTCCAGAAGCCATCAGAGAAAGGAGAAGTGTGTTGGAGGATAATCCTAAGTCACAATGATGATGCAAACTGCAGCTATCAGAACCCAGGCCACTGAGATTCCTTTCTAATATTCACAACTCTTGGGAATGTTTTAAGTTCTTAAGGTTGAGAAGGATAATAAGAGTAACCATAATAATGATAGGATTTCTTAAGCATTTACAATATTCCAGCCACAGTGCTAATGTGCTACATACACTCTTCACTTTATCTTTATGACACCTGAACAAAGTTTTCACCATTTCTGTTTTGTAGAGGAAACTAAGGCTTAGAGATATTACTTACTGATGGACACACAACTAGTATGACGCAGGCCTCGATTCTAACTTTGGTCCCTCTAAGCCCGTAGTCTATCTACCTAACCACCAAATCTGAATTGTTTACTCTTAAGCCATCTCCAGATCACTTACCTGCTTAGAAACTTTCAATGACACCTTACAGCCTACAACAGTGTCTCTCAACCCAACATTATCTGTTCATCAAACTCAACAACTTACTGTTGCCCAAAAAGTCATATATACTATCCAACTCTTGGACGTTTTCCTATATTTAGCTGAATATTACCCATCTTTAAGAGACCAACCAAGAAGTCACAACTTCTCTGAAGCTTTGTGCACTTTAGCCCCTAAAACTTTCTGGAAAGACTTTCTGTCCTCTGGGCTCCCCAAATGGTTACTACCATTCATTCCATCTTTATAACACCTTAAAACAGCTTATGTGTTCTATGGGCCATGGTTCCAGCAAGAAGTGTATTCACTTTAGAATAATTTGAAGAGTGTTTAATAAAGGGACTACTTACAAAGGTATAGAAAGGTTAGAGAGAAACTACAGATGCTAGTGTGAACCACAAGTCTGGCAATAGAGGCCCCCATAACCACTCCCAGTTCAAAAAAAAAAAAAAGGATGAGAAGAAGGAACATTTGTGGCCAATGGGACCCAACACAAAAGAGGTTGCCTGGAGAGTGGTGCCTTACAGGAACTGTGACTATCAGCTGAGGAATCAAGTAACTCCATAGAAAAAAACTAAAACTCTAATTCAAAAAGAAATACTATTTACAATAGCCAAGACAAGGAAACAACTATCAGACGATTGGCTTAAGAAGATGTGAGATTGAGATACACACACACACACACACACACATGAATACTGCTCAGCCATAAAAAAAGAACAAATAATGCCTTTTCCTGCAGCATGGATGGACCCAGAGATTATCATACTAAGCGAAGTAAGTCAGAGAAAGACAAACACTATATATGTCACTTACATGTGAAATCCAAAAGATTTTACAAATGAGTCTACATACAAAACAGAAACAGACTCACAGATACAGAAAACAAACGTTTAGTAACCGAAGGGGAAAGGGAGGTCAGGGAGGGATAAATGAGGAGTATGGCATTAACAAATACCAGCTATTATACATAAAGTAGATCAGCAACAAGAACTTACTGTATACCACAGGGAACTTTAATATGTTATAATAACCTATAACGGCAGTAATCTGACCAAAATATTTATTTATATATATACACATATACATGTGTGTG
This sequence comes from Cervus canadensis, assembly GCF_019320065.1. Taxonomy (NCBI): domain Eukaryota; kingdom Metazoa; phylum Chordata; class Mammalia; order Artiodactyla; family Cervidae; genus Cervus; species Cervus canadensis. Next base: position 37,231,380 of record NC_057389.1, read on the forward strand.
TATGTATATGTAGAACAATCAACTTGCTATACACCTGACACTAACACAATATTGCAAATTAACTATACTTCATTTTAAAAAATCCCAGATGGGAAAATACATAAATATATGCATATATGGTTAAATACATATATATATACACATACATACATACACACACACACACACAAATTGCTCTGCTGGGTGAGAGACAGTGACCAAATACCTTGCCTTGCTCTTTTTCCTCCCTCCCTCCCTTCACCCACCTTTTGCTGATGCTCCTCACTGGCAAAATCGACAGGAAGCTGAAGGACAAAGAAACTCATAGACCAGTGGTTCTACAACATTGACACTAATCAGAAGCGGCTGTGTAACACAGGAAGCTCAGCCCGGCACTCTATGATGACCTAGAAGGGTGGGATGGAAGTGGGGAGGGAGGCTCAGGAAGAAGGGAGCGTACATATTTATAGTTATGGCTGAATCTGGTTGTTGTACCACAGAAACAGCATGGTAAAACAATTATCCTCCAATTAAAGAAATCAATAATCATACATCAGGATCACCTAAGGACTGTTAAAACAAAGGTTCCAGGGCCCCTTCCCCAGATTTCCTGATTCAATTGGTCTAATATCCTAGACCAATTCTTGGGGTTCAAGAATCTGCCACAAGATCACTAGTGATGCTGGTGTGATGCCAATTCCAGGACCAGACACTGAGAACAACCGCCAGACCCTAGCCTAGACACCAGCCTCCTAGGGTACAGAACAGGGTGGGAAGGGTGAAAAGCTGAGCCTGTGGGGCAGGGGGAGGATACGCAGCAAACACACCCAGCTATCCCACCTACACTGTCAGACCAGAGGCCAGCACACCTTTTCTGTAAGAGCCAGAAAATAAACATTTTAGTCTTTGCAGGCCATATGGTCTCTGTTGCTACTACTTAACTCTACATTCTTAGTACAAACTCTCTCACAGACAACACGAATGAGTGTGGCCATGTTCCAATGACATTTGACTTTCATTCTTTATTTATCAGTATAAACCTTTATTTACCACAAACTCATTTAAGCCTCCCCACCTTTATACTCCCCCCCCCCCCAGTCTTCAAAAACAACCACTACAATTATTCACTGAGTGAAAGAAAGACAGTGAAATCGCTCAGTTGTGTCCAACTCTTTGCAATCCCATGGACTACCAGGTTCCTCCGTCCATGGGATTTTCCAGGCAAGAATACTGGAGTGGGTTGCCATTTCCTTCTCCAGGAGATCTTCCCAACCCAGGACTGAACCCCGGTCTCCCGCATTGTAGGCAAACGCTTTACCATCTGAGCACACATAAATGCCAGGGATCTTACATGCATTGTCTCTTCACTTTGAGGAAACCTAGATTTAAATGATGCTTTTGAACTGTGGGGTTGGAGAAGACTCTTGAGAGTCCCTTGGACTGCAAGGAGATCCAACCAGTCCATCCTAAAGGAAATCAACTCTGAATATTCTATGGAAGGACTGATGCTGAAGCTGAAGCTCCAATACTTCGGACACCTGATGTGAAAAGCTGACTGACTAGGAAAAAACCTGATGCTGGGAAAGATTTAAGGCAGAAGGAGAAGGGGGCAACAGGGAATGCAATGGTTGGATGGCATCACCAAATCAGTGGACATGAGTTTGAGCAAGTTCCAGGAGATGGAGAAGGACAGGGAAGCCTGGCGTGCTATAGTCCATGGGGTCACAAAGAGTTGGACATAACTGAGCTACTAAACAACAAGATTTAGTCTGCTCCAGTGAGGATCAGCACTTGGGTAGCTCTCAATTTAAGTAAATTTTTCTTTTTTTTTAATTTGGAAATAATTTTAATTTACAGAGAAGTTACAAAAACAGTACAGAGATTCCCTATGTACCCTTACCCCAACCTCACAAGCCCAAAGACTTCTTGTCTCTTTTGATCTCAGAAGCCACACAGGATCAGATGTGTTCAGTACTTAGATGAGACTTTGTGTGGCTTCTCCTTAAGGCATATTACTATAGAGAGTTAAGACTCCTTCAAAACCAGTGCTTTTTTCCACATTATCACTGACTTGTAGAACAAAACTGCTTCCTCAAATATAAATTTTTCTATCCAAATATAGATGGAATTACTGAAGTAAATTTTACCCAAGTAAAATTACCCAAAGAACTCACCTGGACATTAGTACTACAATGTTATAACTCTTAAGATACCCATAACGTTTGCAATAATCTAAAAAATTCTACCTTAAATTGTTAAGCTTTTTTCATCTGTGTGTCAGGATCTGTGTGAGTCACTCCAAATCCAGAGGGGAAGGAGACAGTCACAGTCCCTAGCTTTGAAGGTTAACTGACTAATGAGTTATAAGTTCAGGTTTTCTGGTTGCAAGCAACAAATGTGAGCCTGAGTAATTTAAAACAAAATGTGTTGGCAAAATACTGAAATGCTGATAGGATTGAAAGACCAAGAGGTCAGCCGTTCTTCAGAACGCTTGGAAACCAGATACATACCACAAGAGATGCCAAGCTCAAGTTCACTCTCTGAATTCTTGTAACTCTGTCCTGGATGGGACTCTGACTTAGGCAGTTTTTAAAACTTCCCCACATGATGGACCTAGAGATTGTCATACTGAATGAAGTAAGTCAGAGAAGGAGAAACATCATATGATACCCCTTATATGTGGAATCTAAAAAGAAATGATACAAATGAACTTAGTTACAAAACAGACTCACAGACTTACAGAATGAACTTATGGCTGCCAGGCGGGGGAGGATGGCGGGGGGAGGAATAGTTAGAGAGATGGAAATTGACATGTACACACTGCTATGTTTAAAATGGATAACCAACAAGGTCCTACTGTATAGCACAGGGAACTCTGCTCAATATATGTGACAGCCTGGATATGAAACAGCAGTTTCAGAAAAAATGGATTCATGTACATGAATGACTGAGTCCCTATACTGCCCACCTGAAACTATCACAATATTTTTAATTGGCTATACTCCAATATAAAATAAAAAAATTTTTTTAAACTTCCCTTGTGTTTCTAATTTATAAGCATGGTTGAGAACTACTGCTCTGGTCTCTTCAGCAGAGTTGTTTTATTTTTCAGTTTCATTCTGGTTTTTAGTAGATCATTGGCTCTTGATAAAGTTAAAATAAACTTTGTGAGGAACTGGAGTATGCTTTTAAAAGTTTAACAGATGAACAACAATATATTCCATATTTACAGCACTCATTATGCCTGAAAGCATTCTCAGAAGTCCCATCTCAAGTGAGTTTCATGACCACCCTATGAGTTGATGGCACAATGTTACTATTTCTCCATAAGAAAATTGAGGCTGTGGTAAGGGATAGGTCCAGGTTCTCATGGCGAGTAAACAAGAGGTGAGACTAGACCCCCAGATATCCATAGGGCGTCATCGCCAACTTTAGAGTGACTAAGATCACCTGAGTACTAGTTCCAATGCAGCCTCCTTGACTTCAAACCCAGAGGTTCTGATCCATCATGTCTTAAGCAATGCACGAGTTCCTACGATATCACCCACGATGCACCTGGCCCCAGAATCTCAACTGGTGAAACACCACCAGCAAGGAAATCATTTTTCTGTCCATGGCTTTGAATATGATCCTGTCCAGAAGCAAGGAAGTGGATCAGCTGACTAATCCATGATGTTTTCCAAACCAACAGCATTTCCTTTGCTTTTCCCTCCATCTTCTTATTATCTACTACTGTTAGCTTTTCAGAGAACAAAGACAAACTCTAGATCAGCAATGGTCAATGAGTTTCAGTCAACTCAGATCAATCAGCAATGGCTTCTTAGAGCCTTGGATTGAGAAGTAATGAGACTGTCCCGGCCGAAGTAGGAAAATGTACTGCGATCAATCAGTAATGTCTGTCAGGGACACAGTGAGGACTCCAAGCCTATCATTGATCTAGACAGGACTTTATCCTCAGTTTTTTATTATTACTTTTGTAGAAAGAATATGTCTACAAAGAGAGACTTTGTTTTTAACTACAGATAATGAGAAATGATTTTTTAAACTGCTTCCACGCTACCCATAATCTATGGGTTGTACTCGAGACATTTTAGATGTCATGATTTCAAATGTAAATATCTCCTGAAATCCATCACTGTCTGGGTAGTTGATTAAGCACCATGCACTATAACAGTGTTCCCTTTTCTGATCTTCAGGCATTTTATTTTTGTGAGCTGATGTATTACAAAGACGAGGGTACTTTCTCACATATTCTGCTCATGGTAACAGATGAGGTGTGAAATTGATTCCGAACACCTAGGAGGGTTATGATTTATCATCACACATTAGGCCCTGTGGAGCTTTTCAGGATGAATCCCAACTACACTCAGAATCCAACCACACTTCTGGAAAGAGGACACTTAGTGACTCATGATACATTAAGTACAGCTATTTCACAGCTGGCACCCAATAAGGGGCTTCATTTCATTCAGTCAGTCAGCAAATATTTACTGAGCACCTAATATACATCAGGTACCATTTCAGGAACTGCAGATGCCACAAAGGGCAAGAGAGACTCACTTATCCCAAGTTGGCTTCATTCCCTGAGAACTCACACTCACCACTGGCCAAACACACCAACAACCTGGCACCTGGAGAGCAACACTTGAGGTGGCCTGAACTGAACATCATCCCACAATTTTACTTGGAGGAACCAACTTGTCAATAGCCAGCACTGCACCTTCAGCGGTATTACTCTCAGTACAAAGGAGAGGCCCATGGAAATCTCCAATGAGTGAGGGGTTACAGCTCGTGAGCCCCTCAGGAAGTTGCTCAGTAAAAACAGGGCTTCACAACCTAGATGCCCATCAGCAGAAGAATGGATAAGGAAGCTGTGGTACATATACACAATGGAATATTACTCAGCCATTAAAAAGAATTCATTTGAATCAGTTCTAATGAGGTGGGTGAAACTGTAGCTGATTATACGGAGTGAAGTAAGCCTGAAAGAAAAACACCAATACAGTATACTAACGCATATATATGGAGTTTAGAAAGATGGTAATGATAACCCTATATGTGAGACAGCAAGAGAGAGACAGATGTATAGAACAGTCTTTTGGACTCTGTGGGAGAGAGCGAGGGTGGGATGATTTGAGAGAATAGCATTAAAACATGTGTATTATCATATGTGAAACAGATTGCCAGTCTAGGTTTGATGCATGAGACAGGGTGCTCAGGGCTGGTACACTGGGATGACCCTGAGGGATGGGATGGGGAGGGAGATGGGAGGGGGGTTCAGGATGGGGAACACATGTACACCCATGGCTGATTCATGTCAATGTATGGCAAAAACCACTACAATATTGTAAAGTAATTAGCCTCCAAATTAAAAAAAAAAAAAAAAAAAACAGGGCTTCAGGGACTTTCCTGGTGGTCCAGTGGGGCCCACATTTGATTCCTGGTCAGGGAACTAGATCCCACATGCCACAGCTAAAAAGATCCCATGTGCCACAACTAAGACTTGAAGATCCTGTGTGCTGCAACCAAGACCCAGTGCAGCCAAATATCAATAAATAAGTATTTATAAAAAATGGGGGGGGGGGGGGGGGCTTTAGGCAAAAGCCTTACCTAACTGAAAGCATGTAAACCTCTGGAAAGAGTTCTCTCTCCTGCTAATCAATGCCTAAAAGCATATCCTTACACAGAACTAGGCAAGATAAAAGGGAGGCAGGACTTCAAAAATGCCTAAGCAGGTGGTGGTGGTTGTTTTAATACACAGAATTCTGCCTCTGAAGTTCTGAGCTAGGCTCCAGGCAGATCTATAAAAGCATCCATGGGTGACTCTGATGAATCTAGAAAACACTTTCTTCAAGCTTCATTTAGATACAGGCCTCACCTCTGTCAAAATACAAGGTAGAAATTATGATAAAGGGAATAAAAACCCATCTGACTGGGAATCGTCCAGCTTGAGTTCTAGTCCTGATTCCATCTTTAATCAGCTGCATGACCTCAGACCAGCTATGTCAGCTTTCTGGGACCCAGTTTCATTATAGACACAATGAGAGGATGAATAGATGATTTCTAACATGTCTTAAAGAGCTAAGGTTAAGTAGTTATTTTTTTCACATTTGCAGGCCAATTTCAAACACTAATTGATTAAGCCTCAGTATAAATAATCACTGTTAAATAGTTCTTACAGGAAAGTAATACATATTTAAAACACATTCGTGCCAGATCAGTCCATTACATATTTAGATGTCTTCAGAATCCATAATTAAGCTTCTGCAGTGTTCAGTGTGGAATTTTTATAAACTCCCCAGTAGCAGTGTCATTCTTGTACTATTTGTCACCCTGACTTGTGCCTTCCTGACCCCTGCCCCATCCTTCAGATGTCCCCTCAGCTGCAGTAATTAGCCTTTATCTGACTCTCAAGTGGAAGCTACCAGATTTCTCTAATAATATGTAAAATTCTCTCTTCTAATTAGAGAATTCAGAATTGTAACTTCTTACAAGACTGACTAGATTACTATTCTTGTACTTTTTCATGCTGATTGCCTGCCTCTCTATACCCCATTCACTCATAGCATCATACAAATCCTCTGTGCTGATGGCTGGGACCACTGGCCAAGCAACTTCTCAGAAAACAAACATCAAAATTTTGTTATCTAGTACTTCTCCATGTGGCTTCCCAGGTGGCTCAGTGGTTAAAGAATCTGCCTGCCAGTGCAGGAGATACAGGAGACTCAGGTTCAGTCCCTGGGTCAGGAAGATCACCTGGAGAAGAATATGGCAAACCACTCCAGTATTCTTGCCTGGAGAATCCTGTGGACAAAGGAGCATGGTGGGCTACTCCTTTATGGGCTACCATCCATAAAGTCACAGAAAGCCGGACATGACTTAGCAACTAAGCATGCACATTGTTTCTCCATACAGATAACCTCCTTTGAGATAATGATGAATGAGACCAAAATCTGACTTTCTTGACCATTCACCATAGTTATCTTGTGAACACCCCTAGCTCCAGCCTAGTTACAGGTCAAAATCAGCAAGAGTAATTCCCCAGGATCACCAAGACACAGTTGACTCAGCCAGTGTTTGTCTTTGGGATGACAAACTACCCCCCTGGAATCATAGCATTTTAGAGCAATATATCTCATACCTGTAATGCGATAAGGATTCCACAGGGAACTGTGGAACTGTGTGGTTGTTTTCCAATCTGCTCACAGTCCCACACTCCCCTTTCAATCTCCTACTCTATACTGCCAGGCCTGGAAGCATGCTAGGTTTTCCAGATTCTCTTTTCAGTGGCTTTTGGGTAGGTTCAGTCAATGTGAATCATTGGCATCTGGAAAGGAGAAGTCACCCTGGTCCTAGCAGAGGCGGTATCTCATAAGTAATTCTAGCAGCGGCAGGACACACCTCCCTCCAAGACCCCAGCGCTGTTTGTTGACACAGTATTGCTTTTGCTATCATTTGTCAGCCAAGCAAGCTATAAGGCCCACCCAGACTCAAGAGATGGAGAAGACTCCACCTCCTACAATGGAGCAGTCCCATTAAATCATATTTAAAAAGTGCTATTCCTTAGCACATTCCTTGTTCCTTTCATTCCTCCTATACCATTATTTTTATGATAGTATGAAAAATGGTTCAGATTAATCCCTTCTGACTGCCTATTTCCCCTTTGCAGTATGACTATAAAGCTCCTCCTATCAACAAGTAATGTCGTTCTCCACCTCTTGGATCTAGGTTAGACCAATGACTTGCTTTGGCCAATAAATAGTAGCAAAAGCAATACTCCAGTTCTGATTTTTTTTATATTGCATATATTTATTTCAATCCAACAATCTGTGATCAGGTGGGATTTATCCCAAGGATGAAAGGATTCTTCAACATATGTGCATCAATCAAGTCCAACACCACATTAACAAACCAAAGAATAAAAACTATATGATCATCTCAATAGATACAGAAAAAGCTTTTGACAAAATCCAACACCCGTTTACAATAAAAAACACTTTGGAAAGTGGGCATATTGGGAACATACCTCAACATAATGAAGACCATATCCCACAAACCCACTGCCAGTTCTGATTTTAGACCTAAAAACCTTGCATGCTTTCTTCTGGAATACCACTAAGCTTCCAGTGAATGAGCCTGAGCTGGTCTGCTGAAGAATGAGACCTCACAGAGGAGAAACAGAGTGCCCCAGCCAACATCCATCAGATGTCAGGACCAGAGGCACATCGCCGACCTGACATCTACCACAGACACACGATTGAGACCAGCCAGAATCAGATGAGCAACCCAATTAGTTGTCCACTAGACTGAGGAGCAATAACAAGCAGTTGTTCCTTTAAGCTACTAATTTTAGGGTGTTCTGTAACCTCCCAACAGATAATCTTATAATAACTGATCCCTTTCACTAAATGGAAGACATTGCTATTTCTCTGACTAGATAATGACTAATAAAGAAAGCTCGTTAAAAATGCAAAACCCCAGTTGAAGCACCCCAGTCATTTTGATCTTTGCCAGACACAGATTTCAAGGAGTTGTGGAAATTATCTTGTCAAAACTCTCACCTCTCAGGTGGTTTATCGATAAGATCACCTTTAGGCAAAACTTCAGTCTGATCAAATACTTGGTAATCAATTCCAGTGTCCAAGGAACATCACCATACTGTCAGGGATATTTTTTTCATTCCTAGCTTCATTCCCTCAAGCTGCAATTTTTGTCTTTTTCCTCGTATTTCTTTCTGAGAAGAAGAAAAAAATACCGGCTGGCAGATATTCTCTACAACTAAAACATGTTTTACCCCTCAGGTTAAATAGCTGCAGCCAAATTCTTTTAAGTTTTCATTCTGGCTGTTTGGAATTTAAAAAGCAAAATTTAATTAGTGCCTGATGAACAGCATAATGATCTGAGATTTCTATATATTACAAAACGATCACCACAATAAGTCTAGTTACCATCTGTCACCACACAGAGATATTACATTACTATTGACTATATTCTATTTGGTGTACATTTCAGCCCTGTGACTCATTTATTTTGTAATGGAAATTTATACTTCTGCTGGAGAAGACTCAATCTTGAGAGTCCCTTGGACTGCAAGAAGATCAAACCAGTCAATCCCAAAGGAAATCAAGTCTGAATATTCACTGGAAGGACTGATGCTAAAGCTCCAATACTTTGGCCACCTGATGAAAAGAGCTGACTCGCTGAAAAAGACCCTGATGATGAGAAAGATTGAAGGCAAAATGAGAAGGGGATGGCAGAGGATGAGATGGTTAGATAGCATCACCAAATCAATGGACATGAGTTTGAGCAAACTCTGGGAAATAGTGAAGGACAGGGAAGCCTGGCATGCTGCAGTACATGGGGTCGCAAAGAGTTGAACACAACTTAGAGACTGAACAAACAAACAAACCCCCTTAACATATTTCACTCATCTCTCTGCTAGGCAGGAAGTTGGCTGAGAACAAGAGGCAACTCCTTCAGCTAAACATCCATGACCCTGCCATGCTACAAAAGAGGAGACTCATTTTCTTTTATAATATGGTCTAGACCCAATATCACCTTTGGATCTGGGAATCCTGGCCCCTAAATGGAACCATTAATTATAACACTATTCTCCAGTTAAACCTATTTTGCAAATGGCAGGGCAAATAGTCTGAGATCCCATATGTACAATTTTCCTTTGTCCTACGGAATAGCCAGGATTTCCTTACAACTTGTAAACTTCCCACCTTTACAACCCTGCTACTTAAGGGAAATCCCTCAATTCTACCAGCCACATCACACCTAGTTCTGCCCCACCACCTTACGAGGGACCTCTGTTACCTCATCAGCTAAAGTCTATCCCTTGGTGGAAGCACCAGGAGGCAAATTTGGCTCACAACTAGCCCATAAGCCTTTCTCATTGGTAGAACTAAAACAGATCAAGGCAAAATTGGGTAGCCTGTCAGACAATCCCACTAAACATATCCAGGGATTCCAACATATTATTATGGCTTGTGAAATGACCTGGAAAGCTATCACAATAATCCTAAACCAGACCCTCTCTGATACTGATACAGAACAAGTTGAAAGAGAGGCAAAAAGATTTGCTGATGGACTCCACCTCTCTGGTACTAAACACCCCATTGGGAAGATGGCAAGCCCCAGCATTGATCCAGAATGGGACTACAATCAGAACACTACAGAAAGAACACCAGTGGGAAAGAAACAATTTTATCATCTGTATCAAAGCAGGCCTTAAGGCACCCCAACATAAAGTCATAAACCACTCCCATGTAACAGCAATCAGCCAGGAGCCCAGGGAAAATTCAACAGCCTTCCTGTTGAAGCTTCCTGTTGGACTGAGGGAAGCATTCATTGAATATACCAATCTAGATCTGGACTCATATGAGGGACAAGTTAAATCAGCACCTGATATTAGACACAAATTATAAAAACTAATTGAAGACCTAAATGTCACCTTAGATGCACTAGTGAACAAAGCCTCAGTCTTCCATAACCGTGACCAAGAGACCGAGGCCAAGGCCTGGGAGAAAGGAAGAAGGAAAGAATCAAATACCCAAATGATGGCTGCCCTACAGGGTCAAGCTGCCCCCCACAGTACCCTGAATTTACAGCTCAAAAAAAGACAGATGTCACATTTGTTGCCAGATGGGCCATTGGGCACAGAAGTGCCCCAGCTGGGATAAACCTAAGACTGCTTGCTATAAATGCCAACAGTTGGGAAACTGGGCAACCCCTTGTCCCTTGATCTAAAGAGACCAAGGACCAGAGGCTGCTACCCAGATGACCGCCAAGACTGAGGAGGGCCCCTCCAGTTGGCCCCAGTACAACAGACCCACATCACTGGAGTGGAGTCAAGAGCACAAACGGACGTGGCAGGTAAGTCAACCATTTCCCTACTTCAGCTGGGGGGCCACCTGTTTGTCTTGACTTCCTTCTCTGGACCCTCCTCTTCATAGACCTGCACCAACATGGGAGCCACGGGCAAACCATTCAACAGGCCTTCTACTACATCCCTCTTCTGCGCCTGGGAGGGATCTGGATTCTCCCACAAGTTTTTACAAATGCCTGACTGTCCTAGATGACTCCTGGGGAGGGACGTACTACAAAAACGGAATGCCATTCTTTCTGTCTTCCTAGGAGGGTCACATGGACCCCATCCAGGGTGCAAATTCTGGGAAACTTTAAGAAATCTCCTAACTAATGAAGATATCAAAAATTCCTCTGGGCCAGACCGGCTACAAGTCAACCCACTGGCCTGGGACCCAGGTGTCCAAAGAAAAGCTAAAAATGCAACACTAGTCACGACAGCTCTAAAGGACCCACATAAATTTCCCTAAAAGACATAATATCCCCTTAGGGATGGGACTTCATGGGACTTCAACCCTTTATATCCAAATCCATGATGTCTCATGGACTCCTTATTCCCACAAAATCACTTTGCAGTACCCCAATATTAGCAGCCAAGAAAAAGGATGGCACTTACCACCTGGTCCATTATTGCCCCGTTAATGATTTGTGAATCATTAATGAGGCAATAATTCCCCTACACCCAATAGTCTCCAAACCTTACATTCTTTTGGGAAAGTTACCCCTAGATAATAGCTGGTTCTCAGCTCTAGATTTGAAAGATGCTTTCTCCTGCATCCTATTGGCCCCAGAATCACAATACTTGTTTGCACTCGAATGAGAATCTCCATTACAAGCACGTCAGCAACTGACCTAGACCGTTCTGCTGCAGGGCTTTAGGGATAGCTCCCACCTCTTTAGACAGGTGTTAGCCTGAGATTAGGGCTTCCCTGATGGATCAGATGGTAAAGAATCTGCTTGCAATTCATTAGGTTTGCAATGAGACCTAGGTTTGATCCCTAGGTCGGGAAGATCCCCTGGAGAAGGAAATGGCAACCCACTCAGTATTCTTGCCTGGAAAATTCCATGGACAGAGGAGCCTGGCAGGCTATAGTTCATGGGGTTGCAAAGAGTTGGACACAACTGAATGACTTGCAGTCCGAGATTTACAAGATTTAACACTTGAGAGGGGAGCTTTCATACAGTATGTAGATGAACTCTTGATTTGTTTCCTCTCTCAACCCTAGGCCATTCATGCCAGTCAGGTCCTTAATTTCCTGGCCAAGTCGGGTTATAAGGTGTCCCAATCTAAGGCTCAGCTAGTATAACAGTAAGTTTCCTAGCTCAGAACAGTACTGACAGGTATACTGGCAGGCACAGTATTTTGACAGACTGTAGAAAAGCCATCTATATCTGACCTACAGACTCACACCACATGTAAGCAGCTGCGAGCATTCCTGGGCCTAACCAGGTATTGTAGAATTCAGATACCCAACTACAGTTTCATTGTGCAGCCCATATATGAAGCCCTAAAATGCAGAGATGATTAAATACCCCTTGTATGGGGGTCATCCCAACAGGAGGCCATGGAAACCTCCTCTTTGCCAGAGCTCCAACTTTAAAATCTCTTTGCCAGAGATTTGGCAAAACAATCTCTTTACCAGAGCTCCAACTTTAGGATTACCCAACCTTTCCAAGCCATTCTAACTTTCCACCCACGACAAAAGGGGCGTTGCCTTAGGGGTCCTCACCCAAAGACTACAAGAAACTCCAAAGCCAGTAGCCTGACTCGCCAAACAGTAGGGTCCCATTGTGAAGGGCTGGCCCCGTCTTAGGGCATAGGGGGTACTATCCCTCCTAAGAGAGGAGGCCCTTAAATTCACCCTGGGAGCACCTATTTGGGTTCTCACTGCTCAGCATGTACACTTACTTAATAACCAGGCTTCAACCTGGCTTTCAGACAATAAGATCCTCAGATATCAAATCCCCCCCCCTTTTTTTTTTAAACCCACAGATATCTTGGGTGTTTGTAGGACTCTAAATCTAGCAGTCTTGCCCAAACCAGGGGGAAAAGCTCCTACCCATTTTTGTTCCAAGGTCTTGACAATTTTCTTAAATGCCCACCTGGACCTCTCGGATCAACATTTGGCTGATGCTGACCAGGTTTGGTTCACCGATGGAAACAGTAATACAGCAGAGGGAAAACACAAGGCTGGATATGTCATCACATCCCTTCATGAGGTCACTGAGGCCTGGGCTCTGCCTCAATGCTCATCCCCATAACTTGCCAAAGTCACTGCACTCACCTGAGCATTAGAATTGGCCAAATCAAAAAGGGTCACAATTTACACTGATTCTAAATATGCTTTCTTGATCCTACATGCCTGTGTAGCCATCTGCAAAGAAAGAGGATACCTAATCTCCAAAAACAGCCCCACTAAATACAGCCCTCATTAAGCAGCTAATCCAGGCTGTCCATCTGCCTACAGAGGTAGCCATGTGTGTGTGTGTGTGCTAAGTTGCTTTAGTCATATCTGACTCTTTGCACCCTATGGACTGTAGCCCACCAGGCACCTCTGTCCATGGGCTTCTCCAGGCAGGAATACTGGAGTGGGTTGCCCTGCCCTTCTCCAGGGGATCTTCCCAACCCAGAAATCAAACCTACAGATATCTTGGGTGTTTGTAGAACTCTAAATCCAGCAATCTTGCCCAAACCAGGGGGGAAAGCTCCTACCCATTTTTGTCCCAAGGTCTTGACAATTTTCTTAAATGCCCACTTGAACCTCTTGGATCAACATTTGGCTGATGTTGACCAGGTTTGTTTCACCGATGGAAACAGTAATACAGCAGAGGGAAACACAAGGCTGGAAAACACAAACTCACATCTCTTATGTCTCCTGCATTGGCAGGTGGGTTCTTTACCACTAGCGCCACCTGTGAAGCCCCCAGAGGTAGCCATAGTTCATCGCAAAGGCCATCAGTGAGGCTCATCTGACATCACAAAGGGAAACCAATTTGCAGACCAAGCTGCTAAGCAGGCTGCCTCTAAAGAAGCCCCAGGACAGGGAGTGCTCATCCCGGCCCGGGCACTTCCTCTCCACCTATATGGAGGAAGAAAAGGCATGGGCAGCCCGGAAGTTTTTCCATCTAGACTCATCCAGATGGTATACTTCTGATGAGACTCTTCTTGACCCCAATAGCCTCCAACTGAAATTCATTAAGGCCCTCTCACGGGATGCCCTCTCTGCCTTGGTATCTAGAGTCCTAAAAGGCACAGGACTTAAGTAATCCAGCAGATATACAACTCCTGTCTGATCTGTCCCTATAATAGTGAAATTGTTACTCACTCAGTTATGTCCAACTATTTGTGACCTATGGACTGTAGCCTGCCAGGCTCCTCTCTCCTAGGGATTCTCTAGGCAAGAATACTGGAGGGGGTTGCCACTCCTTCCCTCAGGGGATCTTCCCACATCTCTTATGTCCCCTGCGTTGGCAGTCAGGTTCTTTACCACTAGCACAACCTGGGAAGCCCAATATCATTTATATGTGGAATCAGAAAAAAAAAAGGAATGGTACAAATGAACTTACTATAAAACAGAAATAGAGTCACAGATGTAGAAAGCAAACTTATGGTTATGGAGATAGAAAGGGAAGGGGGGCAAAAATTGGGAGATTGGAACTGATGTATACACACCACTATATATAAAGTAGATAACTAAATAGCACCCACTTATAGCACAGGGAACTCCACTCAGTACTCTATAATGATCTGTATAGAAATAGAATCTACATGTGTACAGATAACTTATTCACTTTGCTCTACACCGGAAACTAACACAGCATTGTAAATCAACTATACTCAAAAAAGTTAAGAAATTTTTGAAAATAAACAAAGAATGTCTTGGTTTCACCAAATATCCAGACTTGGAAATGATGCATTTGGTCTGAACCTTCCAGTTTCTAATGCCTCACTATGGGTCTGTGACCAGCAATTGTACCCAGAGAACTCTGGATCTTAAGTTCTTTTATGATCTTCAATTAAAATAAATTTAATGTTTTCTCTCCCTCCAAACACAGCTTGAACTTTCTAATTTCCAGGAAGCTTTCCTTACGTCCCAGTTTGGGTTTTATACCCTTCTTCTCTTTTTTGGTGCATCCTTTGTTATCTAGACATAATTGCCCTGTCCCTCCCACAAACTGTAGGTTCCTTGGGAACAGAGACATTGTCTTACTCATCTTTGTATGCTCCTTCTCTAAAATACATGCACAGTACATGCTCAGTAAATTTTCACTGATAGAAAAGGAAAAAAAAAATTATTGGGACTTTCCTGGTGGTTAAGAATCTGCCTGCCAATGCAGGGGACACAGGTTCAGTCCCTGGCACAGGAAGATTCCATATACCGCAGGGCAACCAGGCCCATGCGCCACAACTACGCAAGCCCACACACCCTTAGAGCCTGCACTCTGCAGCCAGAGAAGCTACAGCCATGAGAAGCCTGCCCACAGCAATAAAGAGCAGCCCCCATGGGCAGCAACTAGAGAAAGCAAAGATGCAGCACAACAATACTTTTTTTTTAAAAGAAAGAAAAAATTAAAAATACATGACCACATGATCCAGGGATCCTGCTTCTGGGTATATATCTGATAAAATGAAAATTGCATCTGGAAGAGATATCTGCACTCCCATAGTCATTACAGTATTATTCACAGCAGTCACAATATCAAAACAACCTAAATAGTAGTCAACAGATGAGTGGATAAAGATGTAGTATGTATTTTATACACACACACACACAATGGGATATGTTCAGCCACGAGAAAGGACATCCTCCCAATTGTGACAACATGTATGAACCTTGAAGTCATTACACGAAGTAAAATAAGTCATTCAGAGAAAGACAAATACTGTCATATCACTTATATTTGGAATCAAAAAAGCTAAATTCATAGAAACAGATAAGAACTGTGGTTACCAATAACTGTGGGAAAGGTCAAAGAATACAAATGTCTAGTTATAAGATAAAAAGGTTCTGGAATCTAATGTGCACCATGGTGATTATTAACACTACTGTATAATATACTTGAAAATTGCTAAAAGATCTTAAATGTTCTTACCACAAAAAAAGTAGGGAACCCTCTTACACTGTTGGTGGGAATGCAAACTAGTATAGCCGCTATGGAGAACAGTGTGGAGATTTCTTAAAAAACTGGAAATAGAACTGCCATATGACCCAGCAATCCCACTTCTGGGCATACACACCGAGGAAACCAGATCTGAAAGAGACACGTGCACCCCAATTTTTCATCGCAGCACTGTTTATAATAGCCAGGACATGGAAGCAACCTAGATGCCCACCAGCAGATGAATGGATAAGAAAGCTGTGGTACATATACACCATGGAATATTACTCAGCCATTAAAAAGAATTCATTTGAATCAGTTCTAATGAGATGGATGAAACGGGAGCCCACTATACAGAGTGAAGTAAGCCAGAAAGATAAAGAACATTACGGCATACTAACACATATATATGGAATTTAGAAAGATGGTAATGATAACCCTATATGCAAAACAGAAAAAGAGACACAGAATTACAGAACAGACTTTTGAACTCTGTGGGAGAAGGTGAGGGTGGGATGTTTCAAAAGAACAGCATGTATATTATCTATGGTGAAACAGATCACCAGCCCAGGTGGGATGCATGAGACAAGTGCTCGGGCCTGGTGCACTGGGAAGACCCAGAGGAATCGGGTGGAGAGGGAGGTGGGAGGGGGGATCGGGATGGGGAATACGTGTAAATCTATGGCTGATTCATATCAATGTATGACAAAACCCACTGAAATGTTGTGAGGTAATTAGCCTCCAACTAATAAAAAAAAAAAGAAAAAAAAAAAATGTTCTTACCACAAAAAAAGTCACTAAGTGATGTGATGGAGGTATTAACTAATGCTATGGTAGTTATTTTACAGCTTGTAAGTGTATCAAATCAACACATTGTATATCTTAAACTTATATAATGTTATATATGTCAGTTGTGTATCTTAAACTTATATGTCAATAATATCTCCATAAAACTGGAAAATATAAAAAAAAAGTGATTTGAAAATTAGAATGATTTGGCAATAATATGCAGTAAAACTTATATTATTTGCCAAGTAGTCTTAAAAAATATATAGTATATAAGAATTAATCTCCAAAATATACAAGCAGCTCATGCAGTTCAATACCAGAAAAATGACCAAACCAATCAAAAAGTGGACCAAAAAACTAAACAGACACTTCTCCAAAGAAGACATACAGGTGGCTAATAAACAGGTGAAAAGATGCTCAACATCACTCATTATTAGAGAAATCCATATCAAAACCACAATGAGGTATCATCTCACGCCAATCAGAATGGATGCCATCAAAAAGCCTACAAACAATAAATGCTGGAGAGGGTGTGGAGAAAACGGAACCCTCTTACACTGTTGGTGGGAATGCAAACTAGTACAGCCACTATGGAGAACAGTGTGGAGATTCCTTAAAAAAAACTGGAAATAGAACTGCCATATGACCCAGCAATTCCACTGCTGGGCATACACACTGAGGAAACCAGAATTGAAAGATAAACATGTACCCCAATGTTCATTGCAGGACTGTTTACAATAGCTAGGACATGGAAGCAACCTAGACGTCCATCGTCAGACAAATGGATAAGGAAGTTGTGGTACATATACACAATGGAATATTACTCAGCTATTAAAAAGAATGCATTTGAATCAGCACTAATGAGATGGATGAAACTGGAGCCTATTATACAGAGTGAAGTAAGTCAGAAAGAGAAACACCCATACAGGATATTTATGTATATAGATGGAATTTAGAAGGACAGTAACAACAACCCTATATGCAAGACAGCAAAAGAGACACAGGTGTAAAGAACAGACTTTTGGACTCTGTGGGAGAAGGCGAGGGTGGGATGATTTGAGAGAATAGCACTGAAGCATGTAAGTTACCATGTGTGAAACAGATGACCAGTGCCAGCTCAATGCATGAAGCAGAGCACCCAAAGTCAGGGCTCCAGGACAACCCAGAGGGACGGGGTGGGGAAGGAGTTGGGAGGGAGGCTCAGAATGGGGGGACACATGTACACCCATGGCTGATTCATGTCAATGTATGGCAAAACCCATCACAATATTGTAAAGTAATTAGCCTCCAATTAAAATAAATAAGGGCTTCCCTGATAGCTCAGCTGGTAAAGAATCCGCCTGCAATGCAGGAAACCTGGGTTCGATCCCTGAGTTGGGAAGATCTCCTGGAGAAGGGAAAGGCTACCCACTCTAGCATTCTGGCCTGGAGAATTCCATGGACTGTATTTTTGGGCTTCCCTGGTGGCTCAGACAGTAAAGAATCTGCCCACAATGTGGGAGACCTGAGTTTGATCTCTGGGTTAGGAAGATCCCCTGAAGGATGGCACAGCAACCCACTCCATATTCTTGCCTGGAGAATCCCCATGGACAGAGGAGCCTGGTGGGCTACAGTTCATGCAGTCGCAAAAAGTCAGACACAACTGAGTGACTAAGCACACAAATAATTTAAAAGAAAAAAAAAGAGAGTCAATGAACCTATAAACCTATATATGTATGTGCTCTCATTATCATCATTATGGCTTTAATACTACTCCAGGGAAGCTTCCTGTTTCTTTATCTTAATCCAAATATCCCTCTACTCAGATGCCCTTTCCATAGCCACAAAAAGAACATGAAAGAGCAGGAAGTGGGAAATGAAACAAGATGACAATTGACTCTCATGAGTAACAAAGCTCCTCTAGAAAACACCTAGGAATACAAATGACCATGACTTCAATGCCTGCTGGCTCCAATGCCAGGGTGACTCTGGGGCAGTAACATGGTTGCTAAATTACTTGCAATATTGGGCTAGAGAAACCAGGCCTCTGCTCGGATGTGCAGCTCATAGCAGCCTGCGCTGGGCCCCGAACAAGCCTGCTGCTGGATCAGCAATATCTTGGAACTCTCATTATTGGCCAGGCCGCACTTTTCATCAAGAGCCTTGTATACAGAGACCAGAACTCACCACTAGCAAAACATCCCAACAACAAAATCAGAGAAGAGGGAAAAAAAAAAAACCTATAGGATTGGTAAACCCCCCCACCATCTGGAAAAAAAAATCATGATTGGAAAGATGAAAATGCCTGGAAAACATGATTAAGAGAAAGCTAGCATAACCCAAGCGCTTTCCAGGCGGCACAGTGGTGAAGAATCCACCTGCCAACACAGGAGATGCAAGAGACAAGGGTTAGATCCCTGGGTTAGGAAGATCCCCTGAAGAAGGAAATGGCAACCCATTTCAGCATTCTTGTCTGGAAAAACCCATGGACAGAGGAGCCCAGTGGGCTACAGTCCATGGAGTAAGAGTCGGACATGACAGAGCAAACGAGCCCGGATGGACACAGAGCATAACCCAAATGGAATTAGGTCTTCCAATTCCTGCTTCTCTGTGTGGGCTTATGTTCAAGATAAACACAAGTTGGACCCCAGGAGTCTCAAGGATCAAAGAATTTAGAGAAGGTGTCCTTAAGCACAAAAGGGGAATTGCACTCCCCACTAGAGAACAAGATTGAACTTCCTAAAACTCTTCCCAGGCGATCCACACCTCCTTCTCCCCAAAGGCGTCCTGTGCACCGATTCCCCTCCCCTCCCTCACAGCCTCTCAGCTGTGTCCCATCCAGGTCCTTTCTCGCTGGTGGCCTCGGGCCCTTCTCCTGCAGAGTCACACACCTCCTGGCACTTTGTTCTGTCCACTGTCTCAGTCAGCACTGCAGAGGCAGGCAGCTGAGCACCAGTCTCCTCCTCCTCAGCAGCCAGGAATGGGAGGCCAAGCATTTATATGTTACACTTTTCTCCTCCAAGAAACCATTTTGAGTGCCATTAAGTATGTTTGGGGGTCACAGTAAAGTTCTAAACTGCACCATCACAAGCATCCGGACAAAAAAAAAAAAAAACATGTAACAAATCATTTTGTGAATCACTTTCTTCTACTCATAATAGATCACTAAGGTTTGAGACTCTATTTAGGCAGATTCTCCTACAAGGCTTCTGTTCAACAGACTGCTCTCTTCTAAGGTTTTAAAGAGCCTCTGCTGGCTTGAAATTTGATCTTTTTGTCTTCAATCACCCTTGTTTCATCTTCTCAAGCTTCAGTTGAATGCTTAGGAACAACATGGCCTTTCCTCAAACTTCATCATTTTTTAAAGAGTTTATTTTCCTAGATCTGTATTTCTATGAATAACAGAGTGAATGTTTCTTAATTTAAGCCACAAAAGTACATTAGTTCTCCTGGAAGGGCCAGCCATTTCTGTTCTGATTTTAAAGAGCCTACTCTGAATTATACTACTTAAAAATATTTTATTGTTGTACAGTTTACAAATAAAGAATTATGTTATGTCCAAACCACAGTGTTTCAGGATTACGACATTTTTCAGACACATCAGGTGCCCAATGTCCTCAGATGTCTAAGGGCAAAAAGCCTTTGCCTCACCTCTGAGTTATGTTTACGCATACCACAAATGTGATCATGCTGTAGAAGAAAGGCCACAAGCCCTGGAGTCACAGAAGCCTCATTCAAGTTATGGCCCTGACTCATATGAACTCTGGGACCTTGACCGAGTGCTAGTAAAGGATTAAATTTGCTAATCTCCTAATAAATATAACTATGCTTTTACAGCTTTCCTCATCAACAGAGGGAGTTTCTCCAACCTTAGGACCTTTGCTGGCCTTGAGACTTGCTTTGACAAAATAAAATGTGGTAGAAGCAACAGTCTTGCAGCTTCTGTCTTCACCATCTTGGACTGCTTTCCTGAGACCTCCAAGTGAGGAAGCTCATCTAGTCTATGGAGGAGGGGAAGCCACGTGGGGGAGAAGCAAGGCAGCATAGCCCATAGCTAACATCAACTGCCACATACACCACAAAGGCTCTCTTGGACCCTCCAATCCAATGGACCCTCCAGCATCTTGAACCTGGGCAAAACCAGCAGAGGAGCCACCCTGCCCAACTACAGAATCATGAAGAAGTCATTACAAATAAACTTCCTTGTGAAATAGAAATAGACTCACAGTTGTAGAGAATAGATCTGTGGTTGTCAAGTGCAGGGGGTGGGGGTGGGGGGGTTGAGGAATAGAATGGGAGTTTGAGGTTAGTAGATGCCAACTAGTATATATAGGATTGATAAACAAGATCCTACTGTATAGCACTGGGAACTATATTCAACATCCTGTGATAAACCATAATGGAAAATACATGTGTATATGTATGTGTATGTGTGTGTGTGTGTGTGTGTGTGTGTATCTGAATCACCTTGCTGTATACCAGAAATTAACACAACATTGTAAATCAATAAAAAAAAATTTTTTTTAAGGAGTCATTGTTGCTTTCAGCTACTAACTTTTCAGGGAAGTCTGTTACCTAGCAAAGAATATATTTCCATTTCCTCATTCAAATAGGACAATAATGCCTATCCAACTCTTCATTTGTTTATTCAAGAGAGTTAATGGCTTACTACATAGAATCTATAGAATATATAATCATATATAATTGAGAATCAAGTGAGACAATGGATGTTAACATACCTGGTAACATTAATTTTATTTTTGTTACTAACACCTCCTTTCAAGGAGCTCCCATGTTTCTTAAGCTCTTAAATTCACTTTGATCTTCTCAGAGGATCAAATAGCATTGTTTTCAGCCCTCTCTGATGGAGCTGACCCTTCACACCTGCCCTTCTTCTACCTACTCTCATTAGCAGAGAAAATCAGCCCTTAAATAAGGACCACTGGGACTTTCTTTTTAGGGCCCAGAAACTGACTCATTACAAGGAGCCATAAAGCTCTAAAGATGGAGAAACTTCCCATTACCATCCCAATAAGAGCTTTAAAAAAAAAAAAAACAAGTTAATAATAGCTAAAATGTATTGAGGTACGGTACTGTTTTTTAGTGAACTGTAGCTGGACTCAACAGCACTCTGGGGTAGGTGGTGTTATACCGCTACTTGGGGGAAAGGAAACTTACACCCCAGGAATGGTAATTTTAAATCACTTGCCCAAACATCATGAGATGGACTAGGATTCAACCCCCCGGTAATCTGAGACCAGACTGTGCACCCCTCCCCCTTAACCCCTGCCCTGATCTACTCATTTTTCCACACCAAGTTTTGCCGTGGCTCCCAATACTCATCGAGAGCAAAGATTGTGTCTTTTTCAAGCTGAGTTCATTGGAGGTGAAGCTCTGTGACCTTGGCCAAGTCATCTCCTTCTCTAGATCTCTGCCCCACACCAGGTAAATTATGCAGAAGGTTAGACCAGGTAATGTAGAAAATCCCTTCCAGCCCTGAAAATCCAGATAGTAAATTCTTCCCCAGTATCTTTTATTATGAATTCTGTTCTCTTTTTTACTAAGGCAACTAAAGAACATTAGGCGAAGAAAAGGAAAAGCAGATGCTATAAAAGTGTGTTTATTAACTAATGCAAGGAAATGAAAAGGCAACAGAGGAGATTCTATTTATATCTGCCTGGAGGATTATGCCATCATCTATACAATTTGATTTCTTAATGCATTCATTCAGAGCTGAGACCCTGTAGGGTGCTCTTTAAGCCTGACATTGAATGAAATAATTCAATTAAAATAGACTTGAGGCTTTTGCAAGGCATTCAACTCCCTGAAAAGATTTAAGACTTGCTCCAGGCAGCTTCGGAGCCTGGAGGGCTATAGTCCACAGGGTCCAAAAGAGTTGGACAGACCGAAGTGACTTAGCACAGAGGCACACACACCAGGCAGTTCTAGCACCAGCACTGGTGAACCCACAGACAGCACAAGATGGGCTCAGCAACAGGCGTTTCTGGAGACATGGGTGGAGGTGAGTTCTGGGCTGCCTAGAAAGGGGGTTGTCAGAGTAGGAACTGTACCTCAGGGAAAACACTCTGCCCAAAAGCTTCCCAACAGCTCACTAGAGTCTGACATTCATTTTACCATATTGCCCTGGATGAAACCTATCCTTCCATAGCAGGCAGTGAAATTTAATAAATAATTATCATTAATACATACCATTCATTGAGTGCTCTCAGTGAATACCCTCAGTATTGACCAAAGAACTTTTCATGCATCATCCTATATAGCCTTCATAACTGTATGATGTTAATCATCATCAAGCCCATTTTATAGATGAGAAAACTGAGGTGCCAAAAAGTTCCATGATCTTGTTCAAGGTTACACGGCTAGCTGGCTGCAGACAAACCCTCCTCTGTGGTGCCAAAGCCAGTGCTGCTTAGC
Source organism: Cervus canadensis (assembly GCF_019320065.1). NCBI lineage: Eukaryota > Metazoa > Chordata > Mammalia > Artiodactyla > Cervidae > Cervus > Cervus canadensis. Next base: position 37,254,534 of record NC_057389.1, read on the forward strand.
ACTTAAAAATGCAAGTGAATGAGAAAAACATAATTCGAAAAGACCTGTACCCCAACGTTCGTGCGTTAAGTCATGTTTGACTCTTTGCAACCACGGACTGTAGCCTACCAGGCTCCACTGTCCATGGAATTTTCCAGGCAAGAGTACGGGTGCCATTTTCTTCTCCAGAGGATCTTCCCCACCCAGGGACCAAACCCTCATCTCCTGCATTGGCAGGCAGATTATTTACACTGCTGAGAGTTCATTGCAGCACTGTTTACAATAGCCAGGACATGGCAGCAACCTAAATGTCCACTGACAGAGGAATGGATAAAGAAGTGATGCATACAAGCAATGCAATATTACTCAGCTATAAAAAGGAACAAAATTGGGTTATTTGCTGTGATGTGGATGGTCCTAGAGTCTGTCTGCACAGAGTGAAGTAAGTCAGAAAGAGAAAAGCAAATACTGTATATTAACGCATATAGGGAATCTAGAAAAATGCTACTAATGAACCTATCTGCAGGGCAGGAATAGAGACACAGGCATAGAGCATGGACTTGTAGACACGGTGGGGGAAGGAGAGGGTGAAACAAATGAGACAGTAGCATTGACATATATACACTGCAATGTGTAAACCAGAGAACTGGTAGGAAGCTGCTGCATAGCACAAGGAACTCAGCGCTGAGCTCCGTGATGGTCTAGGGGAGTGGGGTAGGGGTGGGAGGGAGATTCAAGAGGAAGGGGATATGTGTATAAGCACCAATACTTTGGCTCCTGAGGTGAAGAGCCGACTCACTGGAAAAGACCCTGATGCTGGGAAAGATTGAAGGCAAAAGGAGAAGAGGGTGGCAGAGGACAAGATGGTTAGAAAGCATCACCGGCTCAATGGACATGAATTTGAGCAAGCTCCAGAAGATAGTGAAGAACAGGGAAGCCTGGCGCACTAGAGCCCCCAGGATTGAAAGAGTCGGACACAACTTAGCAACTGAACAGCTACAATAGCTGATTCACCTTGCTATACAGCAGAAACTAAAACATTGTAAAGTAACAATACTTCAATTAAAAAATTGAAAAATACAAGTGGCATGTTATTACAGGAGTCTGAACTGGAGGAGTATGTGCATGTGAAGAAATAAAGACACCGCCCCTTTCCTCAGGTGCATGCAGTCTGGTAAGCAAACATGGCTTATTCTCAGAGTAGCTCAAACTAATTTACAAATGACTGAGGTCAGAGTCAAACGTGAGAATAGGTTTTCACATGGGCAGAGCAGAGAGTACAAAATTACAGAAGAGGATATAAAACAGGCAAGCTAAGGACCTGAAATCACTCTGCACAAGTCTGCCCGAGGCAGGCAGAGTTTAGCCACTTCTTTTGTTTAAATTTTCATTTTGTAGTGAGGTATGGCTGGTGAACAAACGGTGTTGTGAGTTTCAGGTGAACAACAAAGGAACTCAGCCACACATATACATGTATTCAGTTCAGTTGCTCAGCCGTGTCCGACTCTGCGACCCCATGAACTGCAGCACGCCAGGGCTCCCCGTCCATCACCAACTCCCGGAGTTTACTCAAACTCATGTACACATGTTCATTCTCCCCCAAACCTCCCTTCCATCGAGGTAGCCACTTTTATTTTTAATGCGGGTAAATTTCTGACTCCACTTCCAATGTGTGATTGGTCCTTTCCCACACCAAGCAATTCTCCAGCACCATCTGGATATCCTACAATTCAACTCAAATCCGATACTGTTTACCCAGAGGTGGCATCATATCCCACAACTTAAAGGGCTCAGCCCCACAGACTGCTCCCCACTTCAGACACCAATGGAAAGCCCAGGTTTTATGACTGACCAACAATAATTAGAGGTTTCAAAGACTCCTTGCTTAGGTTCAATTAATATGCAGAGCGGCTCATAAAACTCAAAAGAACATTTTACTTACCAGACTGCCAGAAAAGACAGGGGTGGAGGGTGGGTGGGGGAAAGCATCCATGTCCTCTCCAGGTGCAACACCCTTCCAAGGCCTCCGTCTTCCCGGGAAGTTCTCTGAACCCAGGCCTCCTGGGCTTTTAAGACCACTTCACTATGTAGGCCCACTTGACTAAATCATTGGCCACTGGAGATCGAACTCATTGACCACCCCCTCTGCCCTGCTCTGAAGTCAGCGGGTGGAACTCACACGATTGGGTCTCCTAGCAACCAGCCTCCTACCTTAGGTGTTGTCCAAAAGTCACCATTAACACAACAAAAGACACTTTTAATGCTCTCATCACAGGAAATTCCAAGGGAAATTCCAGTTTTGGAGGTCTGTGCCAGAAGTGGGAACAAAGACCAAATATACATTTATTATAAATCAATATGACAACTGGGAATTCCATGGGATTAGGAACTGTGTCTTCCTTATTAAGCTCCAGGAAATGTTGGGAAAATGTCCTCCAGTTTCCCAACACCAACATTTTGTTGCGAGAATGGAAGAATACCTGATAGGATAAAAATAAAATACATAAAATTAAATAAGCGAAAGAAAAGAAACCTCAACCCTAAATCTAACCTCTTCTTAAGAGGGGAAGGAAAAAAAGGAAAGCAGGTGAGGGAATGCCTAGGAAATGGAAGGGGAGAATTTGAAAGACCTGTCGGGTCAATGTAAGTGAGGTCAACAGCTGAAATGACCACCCTGAACTACTAGCCCTGGGTCAGGACTTATGAGAACTTCAGTGTGATGAGAATCACCTGGGGAGCTTGTTTAAACACAAGCTGATTCACCCCAGGAGTTTCTAATTCAGTAGATCAGAAAAATGTTGCCTTTCAAGCTAATTTCCAGGTGATGCTACTGATGCTGGTTCAAGGTCTCGCCCCTGAGAAGCAACAGCATTCAACTTAATTGCACATTAAAATCACCTTGGGGAGTTTATAAAAATACCTAGGCTGTACCCTTGACCAAATTCATCATAATTCCTGGAGTGGAACCAGGTTATACCTATTTGTTTGTTTTTTAATCAAGTACTTATTTTTGGCTGCCCTGGGTCTTCATTGCTGCATGCAGCGTTTTCTAGCTGCATCGAGCAGAGGCTACTTTTCGTTGTGGTGCTCGGGCTTCTCATTGTGCTGGCTTCTCTTGTTACAGAGCCCCGGCTCTAGGTGTGCAAGCTTCTGTAGTTGTGGTGCTCAGGCTTAGCTACTCTGTGGCAAGTGGGATCTTCCTGGACCAAAGATCAAACCTGTGTCCTCTCCACTGGCGGGAAGATTCTCAATCACTGAAACCACCAGGGAAGCCCCTGCCTGTTTTTTAAAAGTAGAACTAGGTCATTGCAATGTGCAGTCAAACCCAAGATGAAGTAATATAGGTATATGTGTGGACTTGCAAATCACACATCATTAAAACAACAGCTAATATTTGCTGAGCAATTACCATGTGACAGTCAGTCAGCTGAGTACATTACTGCACAATTTCATTTAATCCACACACAAACCTTCAAGTAGGGACTATTAATCCCATTTTACTGATAAGAAGGAGAGTCAGAGAAGTTAGTAATTTGTCCTAGGCAATAAACTAGTCTTTGAAAACCTAAGAATACAATTCAGGTCTATGTTTGTGCAAAGACTCCTAATCCCTGGGAGTCTTTAGGCCCTTCCCCAAGACACGTATGCTCTGGCCTCTGCCTTAAATCTTTAGTATTTGCTTGAGTCCAGATGCCAACAATCTGGTCTGGAATAGTTGGAATCAGCTTCATATCTGGGATTGTATAGATAGATTAATAGATATCTGTGTTCATAGATACACACATTAAAAAAATGCAAATCACAGAATGGTTGCTTTACTGAATTCAATACTATTAATTAATATTTAAAAATCCAGCCACTGTCCTGCTTATACTCCTTCAACAGCACATAACCACTTTCAAGAAAAGTTCAACCTCCAAATATGGCATTCAGGGCCCTTCACGATGGGACCCTTGCCTCAGACTCTCCAGCCCCACATCCCTCTTCCTCTATTCCCACCAGCCCATTTTCTGTTCCCCACATCCAACCGTGCCCCCAGGCCTTTGTCTGGGCTCTTTTTTTCTCCTTCCTTCCTCCTCATCTGCCTGGAGAACTCGTACCCATCCCTTAGACTCAGGTCAACTGTCCCCTTCTACCCAGAACCCTCCCAGCTGCCCGTTCTCGAAGCAGTTACAGAAGCGTGTGTATCACAGACTATTCTAGGGTTACTATGTATCATTCTCTACCACTTTACTCTGTTGGCTGAATTTCCAAAGGGACCTTTTTAACAGAATCCTGGCATTGCCCTGAGTATGAGACTTTTCCTAAAGATTCCCCCCAGTAAAAACTACACTCCCTCCATCCTCTGGAGAGGGAATATCCATCCTGTCTTCCAGACCATTCTCCTCTCTTACTCTGTAAAACCTCTGCAGCTCTGAATCTTGTGTTCTCAGACTATACCACCCACCACCCTTTGTTGTCACAGTCCTTGTCCCAACATCACCCCTTTCATTCTTTGAATACTTCGCTCCTGGCTTACTGTCCCTCTCTGCAATACCAGATCAGTCTTAATTACTGATGATTCTGATATCTACATTGTTGACCCTTCCAATATCCTTTTCACACAGTTCCTTCATTTTCTCGCCTCTGATGAGTTTGGTCTCTATGCCACTCCACCAACCTCTCCCAGGGTCTCACCCCAGACCCTAGACCTTGTCATTACCAATCACTAAAACCCCTCTAAAACCTCAGCTTTCAAGCATCCCATTCTCCAAGTGAGGATGTGGCATGGGGGAGGAGGAGGGACAGAGAACAGAGGCTTAGGTTCCCTGCCCATTGTGATCCTTGCTCCCTCTCGCCCAATCCCCTGGCCTCCTCTCACTTTGTCAGACTCGCTCAGCTAAAACACACATTTCTCAGCTAAAACCAAGTCTGTGCCTGCTCTGTCCCCATACACGGAGAGCTGAAAGGGTCTAGAGAAAAATATAACCACGCCGACTGATCGCTGTCAAGTCATGACCGAGAACGTCAGTGGCTCCCGTGGCTAGTCCACTCACACTGAGAATTCTTTTATGCTTCTGCCCCTCCCTGCAAACCACAAGTCCCCATTCCCATTTCAGCACTTGACTTTGCTTCTCTAAATCATTAGAAAACAGAGGCAATCAGATAAGAACTTCCACAGATTCCCACCCCGTTTCACTCAGGTGCACCTGCACCCACGTTCTCACCACCCTCCTGAGGTTATGGGGCAGGGTTCCAGAGACCTTTCTCTGGCCACCCAGGGACTCCAGAGGCTGCAGCACCACTAGAGTGAGCCAATTCTCTTCTCTCCTTGTGCCACATCCTCCCTAGATGGGGAGATGCCACCAAGACAGAATAAACTGTGGTGGGGGTGCAGATCTCTCTTATTTTGTTAAATTGGAAATTTAAATTATTCTTTTGTGCTTTGTACTAAAGTAGAGGATAAAGTCCTTGATATGCAATTATTTCAACAAACAAAAGGCTGGGTATCCCTGTATTGTTCCTCCAGTGGATGCCTATTTATCTGGCTTCTACTTATTTCAAGTACAGTGACCCACAGAAGACAAATAAAATAGGATTTGAAGATTTGAAGTCCTTAATGTGTTGTGTATTTACTTGGATTTACAAAGACCAATTGTTCAACACAATCAGTAAAAATGAAATCTTATTCAGTCTTTCCCCTTGTAATCATCAGAGGATCTCAAAAGTGAATGGGAAGTATGTGTGGGGGAGGGAAGAGGATGGGTGGGAATGCCACTTTCTGTCAACTTCTTTGAAAAGTCTTCACTTGCCCCAGACAATTTTTTGAAAAAGAGTACTGTGTAGGATTGTTCTCCCCTCCCTTTCCAGCCCAGACTATGGACAATTAAATTCCCACTTCCATGGTTCGTTAGTTAAAGCCATAGGAGAGAATCTTCTTAGAGTATTTCTGTTTTAATTGACCTTGAGAACTTACCATCTGCCTTAGCATTTGCAAGTGCTTTATGTCTGATATTTGAATCTTTAAGCTTCATAGGACAGGTATTGTACCATCATCCCCATTTACAGATTTGGAAACTGAGGCTTAGATAAATTCAGAGGTCAGCCCAAGGTCTGTAACTACTGAGTAAGGGAGCTGAGAACCAAACCCAGGCAGTCTGACTTCTGGATGTGTGTACAAGGGGTGTCACAACACTTTCCATTTTACTCTCAGAGAGTCAATCTTTTATATTCTACAGTCCATTTGGCAAAAGGAGGGAAGGGGGCAGGGCACAACCTTTAAAAGAATGACATAACCCAAGGATACAACATAAACTGATTAGAATCAAATGGGTCCAAGATGGTGGACAAGTTCACTTTGAATAGACCTTGATCCTCAATCAGCAAGCTAAATGACACACCCAGAGGGGCCATGACAGTTCCAAGGCACTATCAAAAGGGCAAAAAGTGAGCAGGGATCGAACTCCTAAAAATCTCCACTCCTTCCCCAAAATAGTTGGAATAATCCTCCCACTCATTTGTCTATGAAATTACCCAGCCCATAAAAGCTAACCATGCCACATTTCAGGGCCCCCACACTCGCCCTCTGCAATGGCCCACATTCTGTCTGTGGAGTGTGTTCCTTTCCAAATCTGAATAAATCCACTTCTTACCTATCACTTTGTCTCTCACTGAATTCTTTCTGCGAGCAGACATTAAGAACCTGAGCTTCATCATGTCCTGAAACCAGGTACCATGGGTTTTGGCTGGGTTCAAGTCTTGGCCACAGGGGTTTGAGTCCTGAACTGGGTTTTGGATGGGTTCGAGTCTCAGCACATGGGTTCAAGTCCCAATCTGAGGTAAATGGTTTCACACTGGATATTTAAAGGGGAAATGGGGGACTTCCCTGATTGTCCGGTGGTTAAGAATCTGCCTGTCAATGGAGGGGACGTGGGCTCGATCTCTAAAGTCCAAGAAGATCCCACATGCCTTTGGGGCAAGTAAGCCCATGCACCACAACTACTGAAGCCCATGGGCTGGAGAGCCAGTAATTCACAACTACTGAGCCCACACGCTGCAGTTACTGAAGTCTGTGCACCTAGAGCCCATGCTCCACAACAAAGAGAAGCCACAGCAATGAGAAGCCTGTGAGGCACAACTAGAGAAAGCCTGCCTGCAGCAACAAAGACCCAGTGCAGCCAAAACTTTTTTTAAATAAATTAATTTTTTTTAATGGGATGAATGCAGTTAAGTTTCACTGAGAAGATAAAAGATGAGTTAGGTCAAACAGAATGGATTGCCTTACTCAGGAATAGAAGTTGCAGTCAAAATGTAAATTCTGCTGATGGAGAGGTTGCATTTTAAATTCTTACCGGCTAACATACTGGCAAAGACAGAGTGACTCCAGTCTCTAAGTGGCTAAGGGAGGTAGTCTCAGGTGGTGGTTTCTGGAGTGAAAGCTGCCAAAGTTTAAAGCCAGGCTCTTCTTACTGTGTGATCTTGGGTAAGTTACTTAACCTCTCTAACTCTCAGGTTCTTCTAGGTAAACGGAGATGACAATAACAGTAGTTACTTCCCAATCAAGTTGTCCCCAAGTGTTCATCAAAGGAGCACCATTAAGTTTTGAACGCAAATGCAGCATAAGAGACTGAATATACAACGGCTTGTGCTGGGCTTAGTCACTCAGGTGTATCGACTCTGTGATCTCATGAACTGTAGCCTGCCAGGCTCCTCTGTCCATGGGGATTCTCCAGGCAAGAATACTGAAGTGTGTTGCCATGTCCTCCTCCAGGGGATCTTCCCAACCCAGGAATCAAACCGGGGTCTCCAGCATTACAGGTGGATTCTTTACCAGCTGAGCTACCTGGGAAGCCCATACAACAGCCCAACCCTATGTAAAAATAGAACTCTAGCTTACTACCTCAACCAGCCCTAGAAACCAACTCATTATCTAGGGAGCCCATGAATCCAGCCCAGTTATTATTTACAAGGCAGACCTGTACAAAGTCAGACCACTATCTCTAGAAAAAAAATTCCATGAAGCCAAACAACAACTCCTGTCACTAGCAGCCCAAAACATGCAGAATTGATTAATAACTGGCAGCTTCATTAAAGCTTGTCCTTCCTTCCAACTTAGAAAACCAGAGAAAGCCAAATATGCACCCTAACCAATCACATAAAATGTCCTGTCTCCAGCTAGGCCCCCTTGAGAACTTCCCCACACTAACAGCATCCAATCAGGGCAAACCTAAAGTCTTCTCTTTTCTCCACTACAAAATCTTAAAAGCTTTTGCACAACAAAGGAAACTATAAGCAAGGTGAAAAGACAGCCCTCAGATTGGGAGAAAATAATAGCAAATGAAGAAACAGACAAAGGATTAATCTCAAAAATATACAAGCAACTCCTGCAGCTCAATTCCAGAAAAATAAATGACCCAATCAAAAAATGGGCCAAAGAACTAAACAGACATTTCTCCAAAGAAGACATACAGATGGCTAACAAACACATGAAAAGATGCTCAACATCACTCATTATCAGAGAAATGCAAATCAAAACCACAATGAGGTACCATTACACGCCAGTCAGGATGGCTGCTATCCAAAAGTCTACAAGCAATAAATGCTGGAGAGGGTGTGGAGAAAAGGGAACCCTCTTACACTGTTGGTGGGAATGCAAACTAGTACAGCCGCTATGGAGAACAGTGTGGAGATTTCTTAAAAAACTGGAAATAGAACTGCCATATGACCCAGCAATCCCACTTCTGGGCATACACACTGAGGAAACCAGATCTGAAAGAGACACGTGCACCCCAATGTTCATCGCAGCACTGTTTATAATAGCCAGGACATGGAAGCAACCTAGATGCCCATCAGCAGACGAATGGATAAGGAAGCTGTGGTACATATACACCATGGAATATTACTCAGCCATTAAAAAGAATTCATTTGAATCAGTTCTAATGAGATGGATGAAACTGGAGCCCATTATACAGAGTGAAGTAAGCCAGAAAGATAAAGAACATTACAGCATACTAACACATATATATGGAATTTAGAAAGATGTAACGATAACCCTATATGCAAAACAGAAAAAGAGACACAGATGTACAGAACAGACTTTTGGACTCTGTGGGAGAAGGTGAGGGTGGGATGTTTCGAGAGAACAGCATCAAAACATGCATATTATCTAGGGTGAAACAGATCACCAGCCCAGGTTGGATGCATGAGACAAGTGCTCGGGCCTGGTGCACTGGGAAGACCCAGAGGGATCCGGTAGAGAGGGAGGTGGGAGGGGAGATCGGATGGGGAATACATGTAAATCCATGGCTGATTCATGTCAATGTATGACAAAAACCACTACAATATTGTAAAGTAATTAGCCTCCAACTAATAAAAATAAATGGGAAAAAAAAATCTTCCCATTTCTCTGCCTGCTTTTGCGTCTCAGCCAAAACCCAAGTGATGGCGGTTGGCTCCCTTGTTACAGCAAGCTGTGTACAAATAACCTTCACCTGTTCTCACCAGGTTGGTCTTTATTTCCACAAACATTAACTGAACTTATTCAAGTTATAAATGATGGAGCCATAGATCAAGGTGTAACAGTGAAGACAGTACTGGGCATATACCCTGAGGAAACCAAAATTGAAAAAAACACATGTACTGGAGTGTTCATTGCAGGACTGTTTACAATAGCTAGGACATGGAAGAAAACTAGATGCCCATTGACAGATGAAAGGATAAAGAAGCTGTGGTACATATAAACGATGGAATGTTACTCAGCCATAAAAAGGAATGCATTTGAGTGAGTCCTAATGAGGTGGATGAACCTAGAGCCTATTATACAGAATGAAGTAAGTCAGAAAGAAAAAAACAAATAACATATACTGATACATATATATGGAATCTGGAAAGATGGCACTGATGAACCTATCTGCAGAGCAGCAATAGAGTCACAAACACTGAGAACAGGCTTATGGACAGGGCTGGGGAGGAAGGAAAGGATGGGATATATGAACAGAGTAACAAGGAAACACATATTACCATATGTAAAACAGATAGCCAACGGGGACTTGCTGTATTACTCAGGGAACTCAAACAGGGGCTCGGTGACAACCTAGAGGGTGGGATGGGGAGGGAGGTGGGAGGGAGGTGCAAGTGGGAGGGGACATGGGTAAACCAATGGCTGATTCATGTTGATGTTTGGTAGGAACCAACACAATACTGTAAAGCAATTCAGTTCAGTCGCTCAGTCGTGTCCGACTCTCTGCGACCCCATGAGTCGCAGCACGCCAGGCCTCCCTGTCCATCACCAACTCCCAGAGTTTACTCAAACTCATGCCCATTGAGTCAGTGATGCCATCCAGCCATCTCATCCTCTGCCGTCCCCTTCTCCTCCTGCCCCCAATCCCTCCCATCATCAGGGTCTTTTCCAATGAGTCAACTCTTCACATCAGGTGGCCAAAATATTGGAGTTTCACCTTTGGCATCAGTCCTTCCAATGAACACCCAGGACTGATCTCCTTCAGGATGGACTGGTTGGATCTCCTTTCAGTCCAAGGGACTCTCAAGAGTCTTCTCCAACACTATCGTTCAAAAGCATCAATTTTTTGGCACTCAGCTTTCTTCACAGTCCAACTCTCACATCCATACATGACCACTGGAAAAACCATAGCCTTGACCAGGTGGACCTTGTTAGCAAAGTAATGTCTCTGCTTTTTAATATGCTGTCTAGGTTGGTCATAACTTTCCTTCCAAGGAGTAAGCGTCTTTTAATTTCATGGCTGCAGTCACCATCTGCAGTGATTTTGGAGCCCCCAAAAATAAAGTCTGACACTGTTTCCACTGTCTCCCCATCTATTTCCCATGAGGTGATGGGACCAGATGCCATGATCTTAGTTTTCTGAATGTTAAGCTTTAAGCCAACTTTTTCACTCTCCTCTTTCACTTTCATCAAGAGGCTTTTTAGTTCCTCTTCACTTCTGCCATAAGGGTGGTATCATCTGCATATCTGAGGTTATTGATATTTCTCCCAGCAATCTTGATTCCAGCTTGTGCTTCTTCCAGCCCAGCATTTCTCATGATGTACTCTGCATATAAGTTAAATAAGCAGGGTGACAATATACAGCCTTGACATACTCCTTTTCATATTTGGAACCAATCTGTTGTTTCATGTCCAGTTCTAACTGTTGCTTCCTGACCTGCATACAGGTTTCTCAAGAGGCAGGTCAGGTGGTCTGGTATGCCCATCTCTTTCAGAATTTTCCACAGTTTATTGTGATCCACACAGTCAAAGGCTTTGGTGTAGTCAATAAAGCAGAAATAGATGTTTTTCTGGAATTCTCTTGCTTTTTCGATGATCCAGCGGATATTGGCAATTTGATCTCTGGTTCCTCTGCCTTTTCTAAAACCAGCTTGAACATCTGGAAGTTCACAGTTCACGTATTGTTGAAGCCTGGCTTGGAGAATTTTGAGCATTAGCCTTCAATTAAAAATAAACAAATTTTTTAAAAAGTGATCATATTCAGAAAAATTTTTAAGGGAGAACCTTCAAAATGTAAGCAGAAAAGGAAAGTGAGAATCAAGCTCTAGCCTGAATATTCAACGAGGTAGGCAATAGTGACAAGTGGAAAGCTGGAGAAGGCTGGAGTACATACATTCTCAAATAGGAGAAATAAGGCCTCGGGTTCATGTACTCCCGGCACACACAGTTACAGAAATAGCTCCAAAAATCTTCTCTATCTCAGAGACCATATCTGCCAGCCCAACATGTGGACAGAAAATCATTTCTTTGGATGGAGATGCCTCTACAGTGTTAGTTCATGAATATCTATGAACTCCCACTGCCCCCTCTCACCCCATCAACTTCCCAGATCAAAAAAGAATTGTTTACAATCGCCTAACTGATTCATGAAATTACAACCTTGAAATTGGCTTCAACCACAATTAAAAAGTTAATAAAACAGTTGAATCTCAGTTTTTTTTTTAAGTATGTGTGTATCTGGAAGCAAATATAGCAAAATATTAACCACATTTGTTATCCCTGGATAGTGATATTCTAGGTGGTTTAAATTTTCTTTTTAATACATTTCTATATTTCCTAAGCCTTTCAAAATGAACAAGACTTTTCTTATTAAAAGAAAAAAAAATACATGTCTTAAAAATGAGATCTCTGTAAATCAAGAATGCTTCGATTTTTTTAAAAAAATGAGACCTCAGGGATAGTTAACAAATTAAAAGCTGTCAGTCATTTATCCCTCAGTATGAATAAATAATGTGTTTATCACCATTCTGTTGGGGTGTGTAGGAGATATGAGAACTGGGGTGGAAGGTGTCAAAGGCATCCCCCTTTATGCCTTAATAGGGCCAAAGGCACAAGGAGGAATGTATTCCCCAAACATGACCAAAGACAGCCATGTTTCTGAAGGTATGTGAGAGAGAGTGGACACAGAATTCAGCCCAGAGACAGAGCTGAGAGATACAAATATATGCAGTATTTCCAAGCTCTTTCAGTGGGGTCACTGCCCGCCTAAGAACAAGGAACAGACTAGTTTTTAACTAAATAATTGAAGCATTTGAAATGCAAACAGAGGCAAATTGAGTAGACACCCAAAAGAACATTGACCAGGGCAGATTTAGCCCTGACCAGACCTCGTGGACAAGTCCTGGACTTGGAAAATCACCAAGGTATGTGGCCGGATTTTGTTACCAAGGTGAGAAGAAGTGAAATGATTTCAGGCACCATTCCCTTCTCCCAAAACAGAAGGGGAGAGATGTCATTGCCCAATGCCCACTCCCAATTCAACAGGTCTTCTGCTTCAGGAAGTTTAAATCTTCACTTATTTCCACTCATTCTTGGCTAAACTGACAACTAAATCTGTTTACTCTGGCATCTAGCAAAGAGTAGGTCCCTCCTGGGTTTAGGATTTCAAATACTCAGCAGTTCGGCTGGTTGATACCGGGAGGTTTGATGTTAGGGAACAAGACTTCTCTTTCCTAGGATAACTTCCTCTTGCAGTGTATACGTAGGAGATATACAGATGGGTGGACCCTCAAAGAATCAAGGACCCAGAACACTCCAGAAACCCATATTCCCTCTAGATAGTTAACAACTAAGGAGTACTTCAGACTTTTTTTTTCCACCACTTTCACATACTAAGCCAAATTTATCCAACTTGGAAATAAACTACCATGATAAAGGTATGTCTTTTCAGTATCATTGTTTTTAACAGACTCATCAGAGGAATATTAATTAGGACTTTCTTTGATTTTGCCATTCTACTTGTTTAGAGAACAAACATTGTGAAAATAATGTCAACTTGCAAATTTCTATCCCAAAAGTTACAATTTCATTGCCCTGTAGAAAATTAACCAATTTTATATCTTTTAGCAAATTCATTTCCACTTCCATTTAACTAACATGCTATATAAATGTTTCTTAAATTTTCTTTTGGAATCAACTCTATCTTCTTTGAATAAAATCTTTAAATGTTTTTTGTCTTTTGTATAATTCATGTGTCGTAGAGAAAAACTTTTCCTCGACCCTCTTATATTCTGTTCTTGGGGGCCTGCAAATTAAGCTCAAAAGAACAGATTAGTAAGAGAAGAAATAGATTTAATCATGGAAGTTCATAAAAAAGATGCAACTCAAAGGGGTTTATATACCGTCTTAATCAAGGAAGAGAAGGAGAAGGGCACTTCTGGGGAAAAATGACTTTTTAGAAATAGAGGGAAGAAAGGACACTTAGATATGGAGGATAGAATAGTTTTGTAGCAATGTCCGTTTTGGTGTAGTGCCAGCTTTATATCGCCGAGAAGATTAGAGAGTTGTTCCCAAGGAGGAGATTTATAACAACTGAGCTCTTTTGAGAGCTTTTAGGCAGATAAGCAATTTCAGGATCTCAAATGCTTCAGCCCAAAAATAAATTTTATGCAACAATGGTATACTCTGGACTTCTTCATCCCTTCATATGTTTTAAATTTTCAGAAATTTATTTCCCATATTGTAGGACAGCAGAAGAGCCACACCTTATCAAGATCAGAGCCAGACCCTAAAGCTGGTTCTGACACTACAGTTCTTCCCACACTGCCAAACTAAACAACTGTGTGACATTGAACAAGTCGCTCTTCCTCTCCGGGCTCAGCTTCCTTAGATATAAACTGGGTCACGTGGAAGAGATGATCTCTACAGTTCCTTCTAGATCTAGCCATCTTTGCTAAAGTTAATTACTTGGCAAAATGATAAGAAAAAAAAACAGGCCTCCTTGATCTTCAAGTCCTCTTCCCATTCCGCCCCCATCCCTAATAACATCACCTCATACCTTTCCTGCCTTTTCTGCCTTTTCTGCCCAGGCAGAAGCCCAGAGTCATGAATTTTCCCTCTCCCCACCAACACTAAACTAATCTACGTCCTGTCTACCAGGAAACCTTTCCAGCAGGGAACCTACTCATATTATACACTATAAAGTAATCAGTAGCCAAGGCACAAAGCTATTAAGAGGGGACATTCTCACATACAAACACATACTCTCTTTTAAAAAAATATCCGTATTTCTCTTTCAAGAAAATAAAATTTTTACTCAAGTGAGGGGTGGAATCTCAGGCAGTGTGACAGACAAGAGGGGTAGGCTTGTGAAAGCAGGAGAATCTTACTACCACTATATCAAATGTATTTGGAGAGCTGGTTTTTGGTCAAAACAGACCAGAACTATGTCCTGGCTAGCCCCGGGCCCCATGCTATACCAGCTGTCTTACATTTTGAACATCACCTTCGGTTTTTTGGCTTGATGCATAGTCACATCTGTCTTTAAGCATGTATAACAGTGACAAAAATTTCTGCATCTGTTGCTAGTCATCCATCTTCTCTGACCCAAAATGTAACATTTGCACTTGAACACTACTGTTAAGATGATTAGACTTGATTCTCATTATTTTTCATTAAATAGAAAATAGACGCTTATGTATTTTTCTTTTCACTTATTAATCTGTCCTAACGTTTCTACACTGAAGATTTCTCTGATACTAGAATTTAAATTATGAAAACAACTGAATTCAGAGACTCTATTAAGGATAAGGAATGAGCCGCTGTCCTGATTCCCACAATGAAGCTTGTCTTTTTAATGCTCATTCCCTCCTCCCTGGTCATTAAAAGACAAGCATTTACACCAGGAAAGGCTGGGAGTAGGCATGTTTTAGAGCAGAGGAGAACCAGCAGGACACTTGCTGCTGCCACTGCTGTGATGACACAGCATGTCTTGACTCATGGGACAATCATTTCAACATCATTTTTTACAAAGATAATGATGAGTCTTCTTCTGGGTTAGCATCATATCTCTAGGGACTCTCCTGGCCCAGACAAGACACAGCACACGTGGTCAAAGATGCATGTACAAGTGTGACTCTTAGCCCCAGTCTGCACATTAAAATCACCCGAAGACCTTTTTAAAACTATTCATGCCTGGGCAGCACTCAGGCCAATAAAATCAGAACCCTGGGTAATGAGATCCAAGTACAGGAGTAGAAGAGCTGATTAGAAAAAATGCTGAGCTGCCAGCTATGCCACGTTCGAGGCCTGAGGCTGGGAGTGGACAGCAGCACTGCCTGGGCAGTCTCATCACCATTAACACTGAGGAACTGGGGGGAGGGGGAGGTGGGAGTGGGGAGACTTTGTATTTCGTACTCCTGATGACAGAAGAGAATAAACCCTTTATGTTCAGGGAGAACAAAATAGGAAAGGTGATTCTAACATGCATTCAGAAGTGTGAACACCTGAGACAGAGGGGTATTCACTGAAGCTTTGCTTGGAGAAGGAAAACAATACAAACAAGTTAGATTTTATTGACTGGATGTGATTAATTACAACCCATTCACACAATGGGTTAATAACCCAGTCATTCAAAAAATAAAGATAAGGCAAATCTATAGGCATTGGGTGGGCTTCCCAGGTGGCTCAGTGGTAAAGAATTCCCCTGCCAATGCAGGAGACACAAGAGACACGCATGGTTTGATCCTTGGGTTGGGAAAATACCCTGGAGTAGGAAATGCCAACCTGATCCGGTATTCTTGCCGGGAAAATCCCATCGACAGAGGAGCCTGGCGGGCTACAGTCCATAGGGTCCAAAAGAGTCAGACACGTTTGAGTGACTGAGCACACATAGGCATTGGGCAAAACCATTCTCTCCATCAATGATTCAGGCACAGTAATTAAGGCCTATAAGTTTGGGGGAGGCCTATAAAAATGTTAGAGACCTGAAAAAAATTGTTGATTACAAAATACAAAAGTAAAACTACAACGTTACAATGAATGTTTATATCATGCCAACTTCAGCAATTATTAGGTTTAGTATTCATAAAATTATTACATTTGAAAACAGTTGGTAAGCTCTATTTTACCTCAAGAATTCCCTAGTATGCATGGTCAATGGTTCTCAAAACACAGTTCCCAGGACAATGACATCAACCTTGTCTGAAAACTTGCTAGAAATACAGACTTCTAATCCTCACCTCCGACCTATCAAATCAGAAACTCTGGAAATGGAGCCCAATTCTCTGTTTGCACAAGCCCTTCAAGTGACTCTGATACAAGCTTAGGTATGAGAATAACTGTGCTAGGTGGTTACCAAAGTAAAAAGGATAATAATCTTACAGAATAAAATCTAAAATAACCAATCATAAATAATAAATACCAATCATAAATAATAGTCAAGCAATTCATGAAGCACAATTTGAAAATCTTTTAAAAATTCCTTTCGAGAAAAATATATGTAGCCTCAAAAAGTTAAACATAAAATTACCACATGATCCAGCAACTCCACATCTAGATATATATCCAAAAGAATCAAAAGCAGGGACTCAAACACATATTTCTTTATCAGTGTTCACAACAGCATTATTCACAGTAGCCAAAAGGTAGAAATAACTCAAGTGTCTATCAACAGATGAACTGCAATCCATATATATATATATGGATTGTGTATATATATATGTGTGTGTGTGTATATATATATATATACACATATATACAATGGAATATTATTCATCCTTAAAAAGGAATGAATTCTGATACATGCTAGAACTTGGATGAACCTCACAAACACTCTGCCAACTGACGTAAGCCAAAAACAAAAGGAAAATTTTGTATGATTCCACTTATACAAGGTATCTAGAATAGGCAAATTCATATAGGCAGGAAGAAGAATAAAGATTACCAGGAGCTGGGGAGAAGGGAGTGGGGAAAAGGCAGTTCCTGTTTAGTAAGTACAGAGTTCCTGTTTGGGGTGATGAAAAAGTTCTGGAAATGGATAGTGACATGGTGGAGCTGCACTACTGGTAAGAAAAAAATCCGCCTACCAATGCAGGAGATGTAAGAGACACAGATTTGATCCCTGGGTCCGGAAGATCCCCCAGAGGAGGAAATGGCAACCCACTCCAGTATTCTTGCTAGGAGAATCCCATGGGCAGAGGAACCTGGTGGGCTATAGTCCATGGGGTCACAAAGAGTAGGACACGACTGAGCATCTGAGCGCGGTACATGGTTATACAACATAGTAAATGTACTTAACGTCACTGAATTGTGCACTTAAAAATGGTCAAAATGGTGAATTTTATGTTGTATATATTTTACCACCATAAAAACTGCAAGCTGGAAAACCAGGAAAGCCAGTAATAGAATTCAGTCCGAAGGAGTGAGAACCAGGGGAGCCCAAGGTTAAGTTGCAGTCCTAGTCTGAAGGCCTGAGGATGAGGAATGCTGATCTTTAAAGGCAAGAGAAGACTGATGTCCCAGCCAAGGTAAAAGAACAAACTTGCCCTTCCATCCACTTTTTGTATTAGATAGGCCTTCAATAGATGGATGATGCTCAGTAGTATTGGGATGTGGGGGTGATCGTTATTCAGTCTACAAAACCAAATGCTAATCTCCTCTAAAAACACCCTCACAGACACCCAGAAATAATGTTTTACCAGCTGTCCAGGCATCCCTTATCCCCATGAAGTTGACGCATAAAATTTACCATCACAGATGGTTTACTTATCATCTGTAAGCCTGGTCTATAAAATCCTTGAGGGTATGGATCATTGTTTTTGAGTCTCCAAAACCTAACACAGCACTTAGATTACAGCATTAGCTAACAGTAAATGAATGAACAAGTGAATAAGTGATGAGCAAGTAAATGAATAAATGAGTGTGTAAATAAATGATTGCCACATAAGTCGTTAGGTCATCACATCCACTGAGATTATGTGCAAAATTCTGTGCATACATGAATTTTCCAGAGAATGGGTTTATATCCATTATCATAGTATCAGTGGAATGCATGACCCCAAAGTGCTCCAAACCACTGGTGTAGAGATGGGATCAAGATGGAAAAGAAGATTTCTCAGATGGCTGCTGGCAAGTATTTCAAACTGATCAAATAAAAGTGGGCCAGGGACTTCCCAGGGGGTCCAGTCCAGTGATTAAGAATCTGCATTCCAATGCAAGGGATACAGGTTCGATCCCTGGTTGAGAAAATAAGATACCACGTGCCACCGAGCAACTAAGCCTGTGAGCCACAAAGGGTAAGCCCATACGCCCTGGAGCCCGTGGCCCATAGTGACCGGAGAAAATCCCATGCGCTGCAACAAAAATCCCCACACACCACAATGAAGATCCTTGTGCTGAACTAAGACTCAATGCAGTCAAATAAACA
Source organism: Cervus canadensis (assembly GCF_019320065.1). Lineage (NCBI taxonomy): Eukaryota > Metazoa > Chordata > Mammalia > Artiodactyla > Cervidae > Cervus > Cervus canadensis. The sequence continues at coordinate 37,273,157 of NC_057389.1, forward strand.
AATAAAAAAAATTTTAAGGGAGCAGCATACAAGCTGACAAGATGACATATCACACTGAGGACAAACAAGAGTTTAAAAATCAGAGTTTACTGAGTGGAACCTGTCATTAGATGAACATTCCTCTTTGTGTCCTTGAAGTTCACCGATTTTCTGATTTCACAGAAAAAAATGCACTTGTCATTATCCTGATTGCAGTGCTGGCAAACACTAGCTAGACACAGATGCTTCCCACTTGAAGAAATTTCAAGAAAAATTTGTATTTGGAACCCCTCAAGCCTCTGCTGAAGGAAGAGTCAGGCACTGATGTAAGGAAGAAGAACCTACTGGGTAACAGAGGTCAAATACACACACGTGATTATTCCTCAGCCTCTGGGGAGCTTACAGTTTCATGGAAGAGAAAGATAATCTTCTGCTCAACTTGCAGTAACAGTGAGAAACCTTGGGAGACTCATCAGATGTTCCATGAGGATATGGGAGAACGGGATGTTCATAGGACTAAAAAGCTAAGATCATTCTGGAAGGCCCTGAGCTCACCGTGTAACCTATTCAACCTTACCCCAGGGTCAGTACACCTTCCCTCAGTTCAATTCAGTTCAGTCACTCAGTCATGTCTGACCCTTTGCGACTCCATGGACTGCAGCATGCCAGACTTCCCTGTCCATCACCAACTCCCAGAGTTTGCTCAAACTCATGTCCATTGAGTCAGTGATGCCATCCAACCATCTCATCCTCTGTCGTCCCCTTCTCCTTCTGCCTTCAGTCTTTCCCAGCATCAGGATTTTTTCCAATGAGTCAGATCTTAGCATCAGTGGTCAAAATATTGGAGCTTGAGTTTCAGAATCAGTCCTTCCAATGAATATTCAGGAATGATTTCCTTTAGGATTACCTGGTTTTATCTCCTTGCAGTCCAAGGGACTCTCAAGAGTCTTCTCCAATATCACACAGTCCAAAAGCATCAATTCTTCAAAGGTGCTCAACTTTCTTTATGGTCCAACTCTCACATCCATACATGATTACTGGAAAAACCATAGCTTTGACTAGACGGACCTTTGTTGGCAACGTAACATCTCTGCTTTTAATATGCTGTCTAGGTTTGTCATAGATTTTCTTCCAAGGAGCAAGTGTCTTTTAATTTCATGGCTGTAGACACCATCTGTAATGATTTTAGAATCCAAGAAAATAGTCTGTCACTGTTTCCATTGTTTCCCCATCTATTTGCCATGAAGTGAAGGATTGGACGATATTCATTTTTTGAATGTTGAGTTTTAAGCCAGTTTTTTCACTCTCCTCTTTCACTTTCATCAAGAGGCTCTTTAGTTCCTCTTCGCTTTCTGCCATTAGGGTGGTGTCATCTGCATATCTGAGGTTAGTGATATTTTTCTTGGCAATCTTGATTCCAGCTTATGCTTCATCCAGCCTGGCATTTCGCATGATGTACCTGCATATAAGTTAAATAAGCAGGATGACAATATACAGCCCTGATGTACTCCTTTCCCAATTTGCAACCCGTCCGCTGTTCCAAAGCCGGTTTTAACTGTTGTTTCTTGACCTGCATACAGAGTTCTCAGGAGGCAGGTAAAGTGGTCTCGTATTCCTACCACCCACCAATCTTATGCCCAGGTATACACCACCAAGAAATTATCACATCGATTCCTAAGAAGACAAAGTTGGGAAAGTTGTTCTCCAAGGTTCCTAAAAACCCCAGATGCTCCCTTTTTGACTCTTGCTTACAGGGGACATGGTGGTAATATTAGTTCATTAAAGTTGTACCACAGAGGAAAAATTCAAACATAAAGCCTCAACCTAGCCTCACCACCTACCCCCAAAATTCCCATCTTGAACCACTGAAGGTATGTAATTTCTATTTGGGGAGGTTTAGGTGGGGCTGATTAGAGGGCACATGTCCCCTGGATGCTGAAGACAGAAATCTATTCAGAAACAGGGTCTTGGATGTAATAGGTGTCTTGGCCACCACTATATGAGAAAATAGAGTGAAAACTTGGAAATTAACCTTACTAGGTCATTTCATCTAGTCCTCTGCCTTCCATGCCCTGAATGATTAAAGCAGCCTCAAGAATACAGATCTAGAGAAATGATTTTCTGGTTTTTATCCTGAGACTCTTTAAAAACTTTGATTCAGGAGAGGTGTGAACTCTTGAACAGAGGAGACGCGAGAACTCAAGAGAAAACTACAATGGTACACAAAAGTTTGAGAATGGGACCCAAATATGAGTACTTCATAAATACTTTTAAAATATCAGCATAGTTAAAACTCATCAGTAATGTGCTGAGTTGCTTAACAAACTCAGCAATCTCAGTTTCTCTACAAGGATTACAGCAGAATTACCTCACAGGGCTGTGGTGAGGAATTAGTGAAATAATAATTATGAAGCATTTATCACATTTTAGATAGCCTAACAATGTCAGCCATTATTCACAAATTCATTATTTTCTTTTATTTTCTTAGCCAATAAAATGTATTAAGCCCTTTGGTGTTCACTGAACTAGACCTTGGGAGAAGAGATGACATATAATTTTTGAAAGCTGAACAATAAGTTAGATATCATTCATTTTTCCTAAATTGAATCTTAATTGTAACACCCCCCCCAAAAAAATAATAATTAAAAATAGAGCTTCTATGATTTGCCAATATTTTCTCACCTTTAAAATATTCTGATGTATGTACGGTATAATGTAAAACATCGCTTATTTTTCACTTGACTATGTTATTTCAAGCAAATGTTGTTATTGTTGTTTGGGCACTAAGTCATGTCTGATTCTTTGTGCCCCTATGGACAGTAGCTAACCAGACTTCTCTGTCCATGGTGTTTCTCAGGCAAGAACACTGGAGTGGATTGCCATTTTCTTCTCCAGGGGATCTTTCTAACCCAGGGATGGAACCCATGTGTGCTGCATCTCCTACATTGGCAGGCAGATTCTTTACCAGTGAGCCACCATGGAAGCCCCATTTCAACCAAATATCCATATTCAAGTCTCAATTTTTTGTTTATACTGTGTGTAACCTAATCACTGACTACCATGAGTTTAAATGTCTCTTGGCCTTAAAAAAAAAAAAAAACTAAAAACAAAGCTGCTATAGTGGGAGAAGCTGGTAGAGAGCTGTCCTTTTGCCCTCCCTAGGGAACCCTACGGTACCGAGGAGTACAGTTTGCAAGTCAGTTCATCCAGCCTCTTCATCTTACAGATGAGGACTGTGGGGATTACTAGTCTAGTTGCTTGTCAAAGATCACACAGATAATCAGACAGCCTGGGCTAGAAGCTGGATCTCCAATATCAAAGAATTTACCAACTAGCTATGGAAACTGGATATATGCATATCAGGATGTGGTAGAAAATCAGGGGTCATTTTCTTCAAGTTGTATTAACAAAGCCTGGACCTTAGCCAGGTCCCATGCCCTTTGGATTTCAGGTTCTCCACTGGACTTTTGGTTCTGAATAACTTCTGCCTTAGTATTCATTAACATGAACAGAATGATCATTTATATGCTCAGTGACTGGTACCAATTTTTCTTTAAATATTTTTTATAAATTTGTGGATTTATTAGAAATGTATTCTCTGAGTAAAATACAAATATGTTGATGTTGTAATTAAGGAAAATCATTTTGAATAAAACATCCTTATGCAATCTGGAAATACACAGAATAAAAACTCAGAAATTGAACATTAAGTCTGATTTCTATTATTTATCTTCTCTGTGCTTCAAACAATGAAATTTATATGACATTTAGGGAGAAGATTTACTTTTTAACACTTACTAAGAAATACGTCAAATATACAAAATAAGATCTACTTGCCCTGACACCTGATTTTGAGCAAGGCAGAGTGACAGTGAAAAGAAATGCTTTGATAAAATGCAATTCCTCCCTAATGGCAAAACTAAAGATTAAATGATTTGGGGTGTCGAATATTGTATCACTTCCTACTAGGGTGTGAACAATGAAAGGGAAGTGAAACTTGTTTCAGTGCTCTGTCCCACTACCTGGGGTTGGTGGTAAAATGCTCAGCGCCCTCCAGATCCTCCTTTTAGTCTCTCTCATTACCGCATTAGCTTTCCTTGTGAAAACCCACAGACATTCTAGCCTATGTTTTGAATCCTACTTCAAAGGCATCAAATGGAAACAGGGAAGGACTTCAACCAGAGAACAGAGTAGATGAAGTGAGGTTCATTTACCCTCCACCAACAACCCCTCCTCCCACCAGCCCTGGACAGACAGATAATTCTTTTTTTTTTTTAATTGGAGTATAATTGCTTTACAATGATGTGTTAGTTTCTGTTGTACAACAAAGTGAATCATACGTATACATATGTCCCCTCCCTCTGGAGCCTCCCTCCCAACAAGTCATTCTTGCCCAACACATACACTCAAAACAAAGGAACATGAGGGCTCAGACCCTACTGACAAGGTTTATTGTCTCAGTCATTTCAGTTGTTCAGTCGTGTCCGACTCTTTGTGACCCCACGGACTGCAGCACGCCAGGCCTTCCTGTCCGTCACCAACTCCCGGAGTTTACTCAAACCCATGTCCATTGAGTCGGTGATGCCATCCAACCATCTCATCCTCTGTCGTCCCCTTTTCCTCCCCACCTTCAATCTTGTCTAGAGGCTAAAAATTTCAAATACGTGGACATTAAAAGGGAATAAATATCTCAGCAGAAGATGTTTGGTACCAAGTGAGTATAATAAATTGTAAATGGTCTGGGACTTTACAGAGAAATCATTTCTGGTATTTAGAAAAGACTTTGGCATAAAGATATGGGTCATGAGCTAAACCTTAAATAACAAGAATCAGATGGACAGGAAGGAGGGTGTTTCAGTTCGGGATGTTTTTCTGGATATTCTTGTGTATCCACAATTATTAAGATCAGCCCAAAATGGATACTGTTGCACAGAATGAAGTTGAGGTAAGACCACAGAGCCCAGTCATCAGAGATGAGGGATGTTAAAGCCTGTAATCATAACAGTTGTGACCTACTTAACCTACTTCTTTAGTGAGAACTTGTTGTTATTTAGTGGTGAAATTGTGTCTGACTCTTTTGCGATGCCACAGACTCTAGCCCTCCAGACCCCTCTGTCCATGGGATTTTCCAGGCACAGATACTGGAGTGGGTTGCCATTTCCTTTTCCAGGGGATCTTTCTGACTCAGGGATGGAACCTGTGTCTCCTGCATCTCCTGCATTGGCAGGTGGATTCTTTACCACTGAGTCACCAGGGTAGCCCCTTAGTGAAATCTACCCAGTAATTAAAACCATGGAGCCCACACCTGCCAGTGACTCCCAGGGTAGATCAGTCCTCACTGGCAGCAGCTTCTCATCCTGATCTCTGATCATCCTGTCTCTAATTTTCTGTCCTGTTGGAAGCCCTTCATCTGCTTCCATACCACTCTCCTGGGGACAATGTGGTTTGTCGACAGAGCAAATTTTTTTCTTTTTTAATTCTTCCTGTAAAGGCAAACAAGCGACCAGCACTAGAAGGGCTTTCATATTTGCAAATACCCCACGGTGTTTCACAAAAATCAATCTGACCAAAACCCATAAAATATAAATTCACCTGCTACAAGCACAGGATGACTGCAGCGATTTCTGCCCCCCAACCTCCACATTACACAGTGTCCATACAAAGGACTCTGGAATCTGCACCAATTACTAGAGCCATGGGAAAAATCTCAAGGTCAGGAGAATTTGCAGGGAAAAAGAAAGCAAACGAAATGCCTCTTTAAAGAGGTCCCTTACAGAAGAGTCTGCTCCGAGGCAGATTTGAGCAAAAGTAGATGATTTGAACAAGAAATTTGCCACCTTCCCTTTGAGATGTTGCATCTCTCTGAGAATCACAGCCCCGGCACCTGTTCCCAGAGGTGTTCCTAATCTGGAATCTATGTGATGTGCTTCTGCTACTGGGGAAGAAGTGAGAGTTGTGCTAGGCGTTGGGGAAGGCAGCCGGGAGGGGCAGAGCTGCTGAATATTTGAACACATAAAATGTTTATCTTTTTAATTATAAAAAATGCTTCTTGCTTACTGTTGAAACTTTTAAAAATACAAGGAAAAAAATGTCACTCCTCATCCCTCTCTGGGTTTCCCAGGTGGTGCTAATGTAAAGAACTCAGCTGCCAACGCAAGAGATGTGAGACATGAGTTTGATCCCTGGGTTGGGAAGCTCTCTTAGAGGAGGGCATGGCAACCCACTCCAGTATACTTGCCTGGAGAATCCCATGGAGAGAGGAATCTGGCAGGCTACAGTCTATAGGGTGGCAGAGTCAGACACAACTGAAGCAACTTAGCACACACACCCCTCTCTAACCACCTCTTGGCAGTACATCAACCAGCACAGTCTCCAAAGCCTGCAGCAGAGTCTCCCTGTGCACACACAAAATCAGACTCCCGGGCCTGCCCCCCACATCTGCAGAATCCAGATTTCTGAGCATGGATGAGTCCCCAGCACCTAAATTTTCAAAGGTACCCCCAGCGATTCTTACAATGACTTCCTTTTGGAACTGTAAATCCTGCCAGTGCAGATATTTGGGCTTCTTCTGTTCACTATTTTATCCCAGAACCTGCCATATGGGAGGTATTCAGTAAACATGCATTGAATAAAAAATAAGTTCTTTTTTTTAACCACATATGCTTTTCTTCCTTTTTTTGGAAACATGTCCTCATAATTTTACTTAATGATAGATGAAGGATTTACCATGTACTTGTCACTGTCCTGAGTTTTGCAAGCATTATCTCATTTATACTAAACTCATTAAGCAATCATAATTTATAATCCCTATTTCAGATGAAAAATCCTCAACACAGAGAAACTGTGTAATTTGTCCAGTGCCACACAGCTAGTAACTGATAGAAGCAGGTTTAAACCTCAGAACTATAGAAGACTGGAGCCTTCATGTTTCACGTTTGGATCCATTGAGCCTTTTCTCAGGCTTTCAACAATGTTCTACATTTTTATGTGACTGACTGACAAGGGCTTAATTTCCAAAATATATGAAAAGTTACTATAATTCAGTAACAAAAAACAAACAATCCAATCAAAAAATGGGCAGAAGATCTAAAAAGACATTTCTCCAAAAAAGACATACAGATGGCCAAGGGGGACATAAGAAGATGCTCGTCACTGCCAATAATTAGAGAAATGAAAATCAAAACAAGAATGAGCTACCACCTCACACCAGTCAGAAAGGTCATCATTTAAAAGTCTACAAATAATAAATGCTGGAGAAGGTGTGGAGGAAAAGGAACACTGTTACACTACTGGTGGGAATGTAAACTGGTTCAGCCACTATGGGAAATAGTATGGAGTTTCCTCAAAAAAAACTAAAATTAGAGATGCTGTAAGATCCAGCAATCCCACTCCTAGGCATATGCCCAGGAAAAAAAAAACTGTAATTCAAAAAGATACATGGACCCATATGTTTATAGCAGCCCTATTTACAAAAGCCAAGACATGGAAACGACCTAAATGTCCTCTGACAGATACAATGGACTATCGCGTGCACACAAGCCAAGTCACTTCAGTTGTGCCCAACTCTTTGCAACCCTATGGACTATAGCCCACCAGGCTCCTCTGTTCATGGGATTCTCCAGGCAAGAATACTTGAGTGGGTTGTCATGCCTTCTTCCAAGCAATCTTCCTAACCTAGGAATTGAACCCTTGTCTCTTATGTCTCCTCCATTGACAGGCAGGTTCTTTACCACTAGCACCACCAGGGAAGCCCGCAATGGACTATTACCCAGCCATTAAAAAGGATGAAATAACCCCATTCGCCATGACATGGATGCAACTAGAGATTATCATACTAAGCAAAGTAAGTCAGAAAGAGAAAGACAAAGATCATATGCTATCACTTTCATGTGGAATTAAAATATAACACAAATGAACATATCTATGAAATAAAAATAGCCTCACAGATAAAGCAAACAGACTTGTGGTTACCAAGGGGTAGATAGAGGAGAGAAGATTAGGAGTTTGGGATTAGCAGATGCAAACTATTATATATAGGATAGCTAAACAAAGTGAAAGAGGAAAGTGAAAAAGTTGGCTTAAAGCTCAACATTCAGAAAACTAAGATCATGGCATCTGGTCCCATCACTTCATGGGAAATAGATGGGGAGACGGTGGAAACAGTGGCTGACTTTATTTTTCTGGGCTCCAAAATCACTGCAGATGGTGATTGCAGCCATGAAATTAAAAGACGCTTACTCCTTGGAAGGAAAGTTATGACCAACATAGATAGCATATTAAAAAGTAGAGACATTACTTTGCCAACAAAGGTCCGTCTGGTCAAGGCTATGGTTTTTCCAGTGGTCATGTATGGATATGAGAGTTGGACTGTGAGGAAAGCTGAGCGCTGAAAAATTGATGCTTTTGAACTGTGGTGTTGGAGAAGACTGTTGAGAGTCCCTTGGACTGCAAGGAGACCCAACCAGTCCATCCTGGGTGTTCATTGGAAGGACTGATGCTGAAGCTGAAACTCCAATATTTTGGCCACCTGATGCAAAGAGCTGACTCATCTGAAAAGACCCTGATACTGGGAAAGACTGGGGGCAGGGGGAGAAGGGGATGACAGAAGATGAGATGGTTGGATGGCATCACAGACACAATGTTTGGGTGGACTCTGGGAGTTGGTGATGGACAGGGAGGCCTGGCATGCTGCGGTTCATAGGGTTGCAAATAGTCAGACATGACTGAGCGACTGAACTGAACTGAAACAACAAGGTCCTACTGCATAGTACAAGGAATTATATTCAATATCCTGCGATAAAGCAAAATGGAAAAATATATATATATATTATATACATGTATTTGTATTTAATTGAGTCACTTTGCTGTCAAGCAGAAATTAACACAACATTGTAAATCAACTATATTTCAATAAAAATTTTTAAAAAGCAATATCCTACATTTTTTAATGGTAATGTGGTATTCCACTTACACATTCACTAGAATTTAAGAAAGTAATGAACAGTTCCTCTCTATTTTTACAACACTGTTCCAGAAGCATATTAACTAAATTTTTGCACAATCATACTTTCTCCTTTAACTATTTCCTGAAAGTGGAATTGTCAGGTGAAAGGATATGATCACTTTTAGGACTCTTGATTCATGCTGACTATTGTCCTACTAAAATGTTTTAATAATAAGACACATATCAACCAGCATTATAAGGGTGCCTATTCCTTCCATTAAAAACATAGAAACTTTGAATATCGTTAGAAAATACTTGCTTATGGATGTCAAGCTTGGGGGCATGTTCTAGTTCTTTGTTAAAAGAGGGCACTTCTCACAAGGCAGGACCTTGGCAGTACCAGAGTCAGGCAGGGAGACAGAGTTCATCTCCAAACCTCTGGCAACACCTGTTTTAGGGTTTGTTTTCTGCTTTTATTTTATTTTGTTTGACCTCTGTGCCTTGATTGATGTTACACCCCCAGCTGCTAGGGATGTTTTCATTTCTGTGCATTCCACAAATTCACTCTGTCCCATTCCAGTTCTTGGTGACCCTGCTCCTCAGAAGACCTACGTAAGGTCTGCCGAGGGCCAGCGGAAACCTGGTCTCCTGTCATTGTCCACAGAGCACAGATAAAGAAATCCCGGCTCAGCTAGGCTGAGGCCACACAGCATGTAAAGAGGTAGAATGAGGAGTCTTAGAGCTCGAACCCTCCACCACCCACCCACCCCTGCCTCTCCCTTGGCAAAACGTGCCACCTGGGAGAAAATCTGAACCGTGAATCAACCATTGCCAGGGTGGACTAACTTAGCAACCCTTCAGTCAAAAAAGAAATTACTTCTCCTTATGAAGAGGAAGTGAGAAGGAAAGAGCCCCTACCCGTGGCCCCAGCACTCCAAATGTAGGCATCACTCAGCCCAGAGACACTGGCTCCAAACACTCGGCTTCTGGTGGAACTGAAATCATTATTGATCCAAAAGTGTTCTCTGAATGAGCTCACAATCTACCTCAGCTGCCTGCTGGCCTGCCAGGTTCCTAGGAGCAGCTGCTTCCTTGGTCAGCTCTTCCAGGCTCATATTTACTCTGAGAAATTAGAAGTTAAAAGTAAAAGCAAATAGAGATGGAATTTAATTATATTGAGCAGATTTGCAACGTGCAAGGAATGCTGTTCTTCTCTGAAAAGCAGAAGAGACAGCTGAGCTGGCACCAGGCACTGCCTGTGCCAACAACTCAGCTCTCGTCCCTTCTCAGCATCTCTCCATCTATGGATTGCTTGTAGACTCCATGGGGGCGAGGACTGTGTCCCGTCACTCAACATACTGATGTTACTATAGCTTGCAGCAGGAAATAGCTGATAAAGAGGATGAGAATGTCTTGAAGCATTCTGCACTGATTATTTTTAAATGAGAAGCCCAGAGGAAGGCAGCCTTAGAGCTGGTTTGGCAGCTTAGGATCCAAACCATCAGGATCCAGACACTCCTATGCGGTAATCCCCCTTATCCGCAGTTTTGCTTCCTGGGGTCTCAGTTACCCCCCCAACCCCCAGGTCAACTGAGGGGCAGGGGGGTAGGTGAATGCTGTCAGCCAAGAAAGCGTGAATTCATGCCCACACAATTTGTATTTCCAGGCTGGTGACATTTGGGTTGCAAGTGAGCAAGACACAGTTGGCTACAGTTTTCCCACGTGGGGAATGTGGCTTACCTAGATGCTCAGAGCAGGTGACATTGCTGGTGAAAAGCCCACCCGGGAAACCAGAGGTCGGCCTCTCTGTTAGGATCTGAGGATTCTGCAAACAGAACAGAAATCAGGGGAATGCTGGCAGCCAGGACCACCTCTGGGATGTACATGGAACCAGATTCACTGCCCTCTCACTGAGGCAGATGGTCCTGTGGATGAAAAATGTTGCCTGCCATAACAGTAAGCAAAGGATGTTTCCGTCATCAAGCTACTACAGCCACGCGATGCTGAGCCCTGAGGAACTCAGGATGGAGACAGAAGGGCTGCCCGCTGCCAAATCCTCAGCCATTGGAGTCACCCCAACTGTGCAACACAGGATGGAAAAGAACAGGATGCTGGTTCTAGATAGCTGAGATGCAAATGACAGGAATGGTTTCAGTGGGCCCAGACTCTTGCATCTTCCCATACATAGAAAAGTACTAAATTCATTAACTTGAGATGTCTGGTTGTCTTTAATTAATGGTAATCTTTTAATGTTCCAACAAGCTGGTCTTGGTTGCAAAAACCTCTAATATTCTGTCTCCTTCCGTATCTCTTCCGAGCAGTCCTTCAGAGCTACCTGAGAGGTTGTGTCCTGAGACTGAAGTCCTCAAAAAGTCTGCCAAATAAAAGGTAATTCTCAACTTTTAGGTTGTACATTTGTTTTAAGTCAACAGTCCCTTCTCTTTGGGGGGGGCCTCAATTTCCTCATTTATAATATGAAGGAGGAAAAAAGAAGAGGAAGAGATCACATTACATCTCTAAGGTCCTTTAACATTTGTATTCAATTTTGTTAGTTATAGAATCTACAAACAAGAAAAAAGTTAAAATAAATCAGTGATGCAACAGAGGATATGAACAAAGATATGGCCCAACCATAACACAGTAAGATGCAATAGTTGAGAATCTGGGCTTGAGACTCAGCTGGACTTGGACCCAGTGCCAAGATCTGTCACTTACTATATGATCTCATGTTTTTAAGCCCAAGATGAGTTTTCCTTGTCTACAAAATGGAGACAATAATAGCGATCTCATGAAAGAGCGTTGAGAGTTAAATAATATACTCATGTTGCCAGGTAAAGGGCCAGGCACATACTAGGTGCTTCATAAACTGCACTCTCAACAAACCAAAAAGATAACTCCTTAGGACTTCCCTGGTGTGGTGTCTGATTCTTTGCGACCCCAGGGACTGTAGCCCGCCAGACTCCTCTGTCCATGGGGATTCATGAGGCAAGAATACTGGAGTGGGTTGCCATTCCCTTCTCCAGAGCTTCTTCTCGACCCAGGGATCGAACCTGGGTCTTATGCATTGCAGGTGCATTCTTTACCATCTGAGCCACCAGGGAAACCCAGACTTCTCTGGTGGTCTAGTGGTTAAAAATCCACTCTGCCAATGCAGAGGACACAGGTTTGATCCCTAGTCTTGGAAGATTCCACATGCCGAGAGGCAACTAAGCCCATGAGCCACAACTACTGAGCCCACGAGCTGCAAATACCAAAGTGCTCTCACCCCAGAGCCCATGCTCCACAAGAGACGCCACCACAACGAGAAGCCCAAAAGCCACAGTGAAGAGTAGTCCCCGCTCACCACAACTAGAGAAAGCTCGTGCACAGCAACTAAGCCCCAGCATAGCCAAAAATAATTTTTTTAAGCTTTAAAAAAAAATGAATCCTCAACTGATAATCTTCCTTTAAGACTTCAAGAATCTCTATATCTTGGTTTTGGTTTCCAAATCTTTGTTCCAAAAGAGCTATCCTTTCTTCTGACTGCCAACTTTGAGTTCAAGGAAGGTGCTGGGACCATCGTTCTTCCTGCAAACTGGATGATTATGTGTTTTATAAAGAGGAATGCCAGGCTTCACTGGAGACTCAGGGAGGTGTGAGGAGGCCATCTATTCTGGCAAGGGTCCACCTTTCTTCCTTCCATGGGCCTTGTCTTGTTGGATAGCCAAATAAAAGGTTCTGCCCACTCACACTGAAAAATCTATTCATTAATGGGATGTAATTCACATTATGTGCCACTAATTACCCTAGGAAAGCAGTAAAAATTAATAAGGAACTACAGTTTAATTGTTTGATAATGACAGGGAGTTCCAAAGTGTTCTCTTGAGTAATAAAATTAACATTTAAACTAGTTCAGTCAAAGAACCTTCCCTTAAATATAACTCTTCACTATTAGTGTGGCTTATTTATTTCTTTATTATCTCTTTGGCAGCTCTAAAATATCACAAATATCTACTGAACATTGAGAATTTGCCCAGTGTTCCAGGACAGTGACTAGCCTGTCTGCAGAGTTTCAGGTGAACTGTGGGTGGTCCCCACCACCCCCACACACACACACACACACTCACACTCACAAACACACACACTCACAAACATACACACACAGTAAAATCAGATTGTTCTATGTTTATTTAACCAGGGGTAAAGAAGCTTCTCAGAAACTAGGGCATTTCCCCAAAGGGAGATGGGAGAAGCTGCGAAAACACTGCCCAGAGTAGGGTCCTACAAAATCTCAGAAATGAAATTTCTGCTACGATGTTATTCTTTTACATTGGAGTATATATTGCTATTCCAGGATACTCTCTGGGCTTTTAAGGGAATGTGGTAGTTTTAAAATATGTCCATAAAAACTGGAGTATAATTCCCTCCCCCTTGAACATGAGGAGGATTTAGTGCTTCTAACAAAATGTAGCATAAGTGAGGTGGTGTGACTTGAAACAAAGTTCTGAAATGGATTCAGCTTCCACCTAGCTGTCTCCTGAGATGCTTGCCCTTGGAATCCAGCCTCCACATTGTGAGGAAACCAAAGCTCAAGGAAAAGCCGCACACGGATGTCTCAGCCAACAGACCCAGCTAGGCCCCCAGCCAGCAACGGCATCAACCTCCAGACTCATACTTGAAGGAGACTTTAAATCAGGGGCCCCCAACCCCAAGCCATGGATCAGTACCCAGTCCGTGGCCTGTTAGCAACCAAGTCGAGGTAATGAAGCTTCATCTGCCACTCCCCACTGCTACCCATCACTCACATCACTGCTTGCACCATACCCCCACCCCTATCTTCCTGGAAACCAGTCTCTGGTGACAACAAGGTTGGAGACCACTGCCTTAGATGATTCCAACACTCAGCCTTTGACCCTTCCTGCTTGTCCCATAGCTGCGGCCCAGAGCTGGTGCATCAGATACAAAGCAAGCCCCCTGCGTTCTGGACTCCTGACCGCGGAGGCCACGTGCTGTGCTGTGCCGTGCCCATGGCCTCCGTTGTATTTGACTCTCTGCGACCCTGCAGACTACCGCCCGCCAGTCTCCTCTGTCATGGGATTCTCCAGGCAAGAATACTGGAGTGGGTTGCCATGCCCTCCTCCAGAGGGTCTTCCTGACCCAGGGACTGAACCCACATCTCCTGCGCCTCCTGCAGGGCAGGTTGATTCTTTACTGCTGGGCCACCGGGGAAGCCCACAGAAACCATGTGAGAAACTCAATGATAATCATTATTTTAAGCCTCAAAATTTGGAGATAAGCTCTTACATGGCAATAGACGACACATACAGAAAATTTTATAGACACGGGGATTCTTGGTTCTGGAACCAAAACCTTAAGGCCAGCAAGGCATGACTCACACAGGTCAGGGGGAATGAAGAGGAAGGGCTCCGTGTTGTGGACCACAGCTCCAGCCCCCAGCCTCTCAACATATTCATTACCGCTGAGTAACATACTTCAGCAGAAGCGCTGTAGTTCTGAGCAACTTAAAGACTGCAGGGTTTACTTATAATTCACAGAGACAGGACTAAGTACTGTTTAGCTACCTGGAATGTTTGCTTTCCCTGAAGAGTTAAGGATCGGCATTGATGATCCCTTGAAAGTTGGCTTTCCGAGAATCCCATCATGTTGTGGCCCATTTCACTCTTGCCTGAGACAGAGAAAAAGACAACAAAGAAACGGCTGTGCTCTGAGACCAGTCATGCCCCCTCCTCCACCCTCGACTCAGACTCCATGCCCCATGTCCGCTCTCTCATGCCAGCACTGCTATCTTCCCAGGCCAGGCCAGCTGTCTTCTTATTCATTCATTCATTCACCATGTATCTAGTGCCTACTGCATCAGGGGAGACAGACATTGAACAACTAATCATACAAACAAAGAATTCTACTTGGGACTTTCCTAGTGGTCAAGCAGCTAGGACTCAACACTCCCAATACAGAGGAGCTGGGTTTGATGCCTGGTCTGGGAACTAGATTCCACATGCTGCAACTAAGATCCAGGGCAGACAAATAAATAAATACTAAAGGAAAAAAAGAAGAATTCTTTTTGTCCTAAGCACTTAGAGGGAGAAGTGCAAAGCCCTCTGGGGAGGTAGGGATATTTAAGCTGAGATGTAAAAAATTAAAGAATGAGTGAGGCAGACAGGGGTGGGGCGGGGTGTAGGGAAAACATTCCAAACAGAATGCTGCTCTGTAGGGAGACATAATGTGGTTTCTGGGGACTTAAAGACCAGTCAGGATGCCAGTCAAAAGTGGAGGAAGCAAGAAAGAGAGCGCCCCCAGAAAAGTCTGGGCACGGAGGGAACAACCAGATCATGTGAAGAAGTATAGAAAGATCTTAACTATATTCTAAGAACAGCAGGCAACCACAGAAGTGTTTAAAGCAGAACAATGGCAGGGTCAAACTTACCTGTTAAAGCATCTCAGTCCCCTAACCCCACCATTTCCCTTCTATGTATACACCTCTGTACAACCCAGATCACATTATATTAGTTAATTGTTTGGGTATCTTTCTCTCCCGCGGTGCTTATGGGACTCTTACTATATCTTATTCATATCTGTAATTCCATTAGGCTTCCTACTGCTCTTGGGATGAAGAGTAAGCTCCTTTGCAGCCTGCAAGGCCTTGCACCATCTGTCCCTTGCCCATGTCCCCAGGACGGTCCGGAGTCACTTCCCCTGCACTTCAGTCATTCATCACGGTTCATTCACTCTGAAAGACCTGTCACATCCTTCCAGGATGCCCTCGTTAGGATAAAGCTCCTGCTAAACACTCTCAGAGCAACCAACTCTTCTCCAGCAGAGCATCTAAAGGGATTCACATCGCTACTCATGCACATTATCAATTTAATATCTGTCTCCCCTCCTAAACTGTCATTTTTATGAAAGCAGAGACCTCATATGCCTTGGTCACTATCATATCTCCAGGACCTGGCACTTTGACACTTATAGTTGAGATGCCGAATGACAGAATGAAGGAGTGAGAACGCATGAATGGGTGATTTCATGTCTGATCCAGTGGTCACCAAGGCCAATACAACAGCTGATGTTGGACACCTCTCTCTGATCACCATTCAGGTCCTTTAGTGACATCACCTCTTTGCTGACCTCACTGACTCTCCACTGGAAGAAGCCAATGTTAGTGAAGGCTTTATGGAATAATGGAAAGTAGAAATGTATAGAGAAAGCAAAGAAGGCATTTCTGGCAATCTCTGAGTAGCTATTATCTGAATCCTCTGTCAAGCAAGAGAGGAAAGCTGGCAAATACCCATGCTCAGTTACCAAGTCCATGTAAATGCTGACGTGTATAGGACTTCGGCTGTATTCATAAGCTTTCCAAATCCAGAGCACTTCAAAGTCCTTTATGGGAACTAATGGGGTCAAATACAGTCCTCCAGGTCAGCGCTTCTCAAACTATCTCTTGTAAAGGGCCAAGTTTTAATTTCATTTTCAATCCATCACAGATCAATACTTTACAAAGATAATAGGAATTACATACTTAGATGAGGCTGCAATGTCAAATTTCTGTAAAAGTTTCTATATGCTTACTGACCATTTCTGTACTCATTTCCTCATGGGTAACAAAATATTTGAAGACCTGCATCCATCTGCAAATCACACTTTGAGCAGCACTGATCCAGGTCAGTACTTGCACTCCCACTGCCTCATTCCTCAGCCACAGCAGACATGCTAATCAATCATCACACATTTCCCCATGTAGCCCATGTTTGGTTTTAAAATCTTCCTCATCCTAGTGTTCAAGATAACCTGTTAGAATGGCTATGACCAAAAAGACAAGAAATAACAAGTGTTGGTTAGGATGCGGAGAAAAGGGAACCCTCATGCACTGTTGTGAGAACATGAATTGGTGCAGCCACTGTGGAAAACAGTATGGAGGTTCCTTAAGAACTCAAAATACAACTATCATATGATCCATCAATTTCATTTCTGGGTATTTATTGGAAGGGAACAAAAATACTAACTCCAAAAATACATGCACCCCCGTGTTCAATGAAGCATTATTTACAATAGGCAAGATATTGGGAACTACCTGTCTATCGACAGATGAATGAAACTGTGGATTATATAACTACAATGGAATATTGTTGAGCCATTAATAGGATGAAACCTTGACATTTGCAGCAACATAGATCTCAAGGGTGCGACGTTAAGTGAAATAAGTCAGATTGAGAAAGATAAATGAGAGTTATGATATCTCTTATATGTAGACTCTTTTTTAAAAAAGAAAAAACTTACAGATACAGAGAACAAATTGGTGGTTGCCAGAGGTGAGGGACTGGGGGGAGAAATGGGAGGTAAAAATTAAAAGTTTTTAAAAGAAAGAAACCCTGTAACCTTTACCTGTCGTCTTCCTATTCTTCCTTCCCCTACAATCCCAAGGCTAAGCAATCACTAATTTACATTCTGCTTTCTGTCTTTCCTGTTCTGAACATTTTATATGTCTGAAAAATAAACAAAGTCAGCCACAACCATGTACACAATCAGGGGTACCATGGGAAATTACACTTACTTACCATCCCTACTCTCCATGGTCCACAGGCTGGCCATTTGTCATACGCACACCCAGGAAAAGGAAAGGTCTCTATTTTTGTTTCCAGTCTAATGAAAAGTTCATGAAGAATGACCATCTCATCAAAAGGAGTCCTTCCTGATCATTCAGTCCATTAACAACCTCTTTTCAGCTTGAGAAACCCTTAATTAGCACACACTAAGAGAAGATATAGAGATCGATACCATGAATAGAAACTTCTGGTATGTTCTCAGATGTAAACAATATGGATTGCATTTGGGAACCCGAAATCACCAGCCCTTCACTGTTTTGACCCTTTTCTCCCTCCAGTTCTCCATCCCTATGGCTCACCTGCTTCTACTTCAAGCTGTCACAAGGGCTCATTCACAGTGAGTTATTTTCACTTCTCGGTACACTCTTTAACAAAACAGTGAGGTTTTCATTCCTCCCACATTCATTCTTTTCCCCAAGCAAGATTAAAACTCCTGGACCTTTCTTGGGTCAGTATAAGGCTGTACGTCAACCTCCAGTCATGGTCACTGAGAGGACAGAGGAAAAACAGCCACAAGGTGGAGAGAATTGATCTGCTGTCTCCCGGCTTTAGATCTGAAACTCACTCTTGGAGAAAGGCAAGTTTCACTTGGAAGCTTTTCTCTCAACCTTGCCTCTAAAGTTCTCTTTCAAATTTTTTTGCAACTTCCTCCTGATCCCTGCAAACCACAGAATCACAGACTGTTGGTGCTAGATATGACTTAAAGGGCCTCTGGTTCATCCAAAGTCCTCTTGTGAGTAGTGGGGGAAAATAGTGAGGCCAGTGTGAGGGGTCAGCAGACATGGCCCCCTTGCTAACCACTGATGACCTCAGAAGAGTTAATTCACGTTTCCGAGACTGTTGCCAAGAAAGACAGATAAGATCCCTAAAATGGGGTGACTGTGACCCACTCATCGGCCTAGTTGAGAATAAAATTAGATGATGTAAACAAAGTTGCCTTGAAATGAAAGCACTGTATGAATGCTAGGATTTTAACAGTCCTTCTCAGCATCACCATGAACTAAAGGCCAACATCAGAGTAGAACCATGGGGAGGAGAAAGGGAGGGTGAGCCAAGTGTCTTTTGCCAAAGATCTTTTTTGACCACTTGACACCTGGAATTAATTTAAGGAAAGGAACTGGGGTGTTTTGGACCATCTTAGTCCAAGTAAGAAAGGAAAGTTGGTTGTAATTTGATCTAGGATGGTGGTCATGATAGAAAAAAGTGGACAAATTCAAAAACACTTATGATGTAAAATTATCAGGCTAAGTGTCCAACAGCAGGTGAATGGATAAAGACAATGTGAGAGAGAGATACACACCATGAAATGTTATTAACCATAAAAAAAGAAGGAAATTCTGTCATTTGTGACAAGATGGGTGTTCCTTAAGGATATGATGCTAAGTGAAATAAGCCAGGCAGAGAAAGACAAATTATATATATATACATATATAGGTAGATCTTATATATACATATGTAGAATCAAAAAAAAGTGAAACCAAACTCAAAAAAAGAGAACAGGTGTGTGTTTACTAGAAACACTGTTGGGGTGTGCAGGAAATAGATGAAGGTGTTCAAAAGGCACAAAACTCCAATTATAAGGTAAATAAGCTCCAGGGATGTACTGTACAACATGGTGACTACAGCTAACACTGTGCTATATAATATATATGAAAGTTACTGAGCTGAAATCCTATCAGTTCTCATCACAAGGGAAAAATGGTTTTGTAACTATATGAGATGGATGTTAACGAAACTAATCATTTTGTAATATATGTGTGTCATTATGCTGTATCCTTTAAACTTACACAGCAAGTCATTATGCTGTATGTCCATGATATCTCAATAAAAATGGCCAAAAAAAATCACCAGGGCTAGGTGATGGATTGGATACAGGAAGAGAGAGGGAGGGGCTTATTTAACTGGAGATAAGAAAGATTAGAAGAGATCCAGTTGGGTACAGAAGGGAGATCACAGACTTGCTTTTGCACATGTTGAGTTTGACTCACCTTTGGGATATCCAGGTAGATATGCTAAATAGGCCACTGGAGCTAAGAGACTCTGTTTAACTCAAGATATAAAAGGTAAAGTATATCCATGTAGGTGGGAATTGAAGTTGGCTAGGATGAGAGAATACCAAGGGAGAGAACACAGGTTGGGAAAAGAAGCAGGCCTAGGACAAGTGTGTGGACAATGGACCATAATTATTTAACAACAGAAAAGGATGAACCTTAAGAGAAATTAAGGAGAGACCAGAGACAGAAGGAAAGCAGAATAGTGTTTTTAAGCAACGGAAGAACATAATTTAAGAAGGAAGAAAAGGGACTCCCCCGGTGGAACAGTGGATAAGAATCTGCCTGCCAATGCAGGGGACACGGGTTCAATCCCTGGTCCAGGAAGATTCCACATGATCCAGAGCAACTAAGCCCGTGTGCCACAACTACTGAGCCTTCATGCTGCAGCTACTGAAGCCCGCGCACACAGAGCCTGTGCTCCACGAGAAATGCCACCACAGTGAGAAGCCCACGCACCGCAACAAAGAGTAGCCCCCACTCACCACCACTAGAGAAAGCCCACACGCAGCAACAAAGACCCAGAGCAACCAACATTAAATAAATAAATAATAAAAATAAAAAATTAAAAGGAAGGAAGAAATAGCCAGTGGCATCAAGTACTGACAAGGATTCATTTAAGATGAAGATGGAAAAACACCCATCAGAAATTGAGGTGACCTTTCATGATAACATCCCATTTTGGGTCCTTTCCAAACACAGGTTCTTTCCTGTGACTTGTCCCCATGACCATCCAAGGTTCAAAACAGACCTCAACTCTCTGGGAAAACCAACCATATATAAGATCCTGAACACTAGGGCTGTTTTCAACATGATAGTTTGAGGCTTCAGCTAAGCCTGTAACTTTCTAGAGCCACCACTACACCCTACATACCTAGAAATCCTATCTCCTGAGATTGGTTTCCTCTAGATCACAGATGGCAAGTATGTGGCATGTCTATTCACACCCATCAAACCTGGGTACACATCAGTTCAGTCACTCAGTCATGTCCAACCTTTTGTGACCCCGTGGACTGCAGCACTCCAGGCTTCTCTATTCATCATCAACTCCTGGAGCTTGCTCAAACTCATGTCCATTGAGTCGGAGATGCCATCCAGCCATCTCATCCTCTGTTGTCCCCTTCTCCTCCTGCCTTTGATCTTTCCCAGCATCAGGGTCTTTTCTAGTGAGTCCGTTTTTCACATCTGGTAGCCAAAATATTGAAACTTCAGCTTCAGAACCAGTCCTTCCAATGAATATTCATGACTGATTTCCTTTAGGATTTACTAGTTGGATCTCCTTGTAGTCCAAGGGACTCTCAAGAGTCTTCTCCAGCACTACAGTTGAAAAGGATCAATTCTTCAGTGCTCAGTTTTCTTTATGGTCCAACTCTCACATCCATACATGACTACTGGAAAACCCATAGCTTTGACTAGATGGACCTTTGTCAGCAAAGTAATGTCTCTGCTTTTTACTATGCTGTCTAGGTTGGTCACAGCTTTTCTTCCAAAGAGCAAGCGTCTTTTAATTTCATGGCTGCAGTCACCATCTCCAGTGATTTTGGAGTCCCCCCCAAAATAAAGTCTCTCACTGTTTCCATTGTTCCCCCATCTATCTGTCATGAAGTGATAGGACCAGATGCTATGATCTTAGTTTTTTGAATGTTGAGTTTTAAGCCAGCTTTCTCACTTTTCTCTTTCACTTTCATCAAGCAGCTCTTTAGTTCTTCACTTTCTGCCATAAGGGTAATGTCATCTGCATATCTGAGGTTATTGATATTTCTCCCAGCAATCTTGATTCCAGTTTGTGCTTCATCAGGCCCAGCATTTCATATAATGTACTCTGCATAGAAGTTAAATAAGCAGGGTGACAATATACAGCCTTGACATGCTCCTTTCCCAATCTGGAACAAGTCTGTTGTTTCATGTCCAGTTGTAACTGTTGCTTCCTGACCTGCATACAGATTTCTCAGGAGGCAGGTCAGATGGTCTGGTATTCCCGTCTCTTTAAGAATTTTCCAGTTTGTTGTGATCCACATAGTCAAAGGCTTTGGTGTAGTCAATAAAGCAGAAGTAGATGCTTTTCTGGAACTCTCTTGCTTTTTTGATGATCCAATGGATGTTCGCAATGTGATTTCTGGTTCCTCTGGCTGTCCTAAATCCACCTTGAACATCTGGAAGTTCTTGATTGATGTACAGTTGAAGCCTAGCTTGGAGAATTTTGAGCATTACTTTGCTAGTGTGTGAGATGAGTGCAATTGTGTGGTAGTTTGAACATTCTTTGGCATTGCATCAGACATCACTAATTGACTAGAAGTCCCCACTGAAAAATGTGTGTCTCTGGGGGTCACTGTGCCTACATGCCCTGTTCCAGGACGGAGGCACACCTCTGAACCCTGGACCCCCTGCCCACCTCGTCATCCCCACTCCCTGTCCTCTCCCGAGGAGATGGAGATGAGACATGCCATGGCACATCTGTCTGTCCCTGACTGCACCCAGCCCTCAGCCAGACTCTTGTATCCGTTCCCAATACCGATGTGATCCGCAGTTACTTGCTTTGGAAGTCAAAGCCCGAGGACTGTCAGCTTTATCTGGAGAGCAGGGCCGGCTCCACAGAAAAGGCAAGAACTCTGCACGCAGCAGAGTCGTGTTTGTTCGGTTTGTCCTGGGGGACGTGAATACCCACTGGGTCCTGCCCAGCACGGACGAGGCGCGTGCCTCCTTGCCAGTCTGATTTGGGAGGGTAATAAGCTAAACAAAGGAGCAGACGATCATGGAGGTTTATTTGCAGTCTGTATGGTGTATATTTAGCCATCTTGTGACTGGACTGCTAGCGCTGTGTGTCAGTCGCCCTTGGGAAATTCAATCCTGGGGAGAGCAGAGGTGGGACAGATCTGGGAGAGAGGAAGGAAGGGCTTAAAATGCCACTTGCAGGCACAGGAAGGAGGAGCAGACCAAATATGTCCAAAACTCAAGCAGCCAAGGACAGGATTTTGGATACTTGCAGTAACATGGAATAGACTGTAAAATTGTGTAAGAAGGGACATTTTTCTTAACCATCTGTAAACAGCCAGACGTAGGAGTGTGAAGTCCCCTCTTCTTCCCTTCCTGGCCACCTTCAATAAGCCTGACAGGGGTAGCAACTCAGAAAACCTGAATTCTAGCTCTGGTTGGCCATCAGCTGGAAGCCAAGTCTCCACTCCGCAGAACGGAAGGGCTAAAGAGGATGAGCCCTAGGATGCCGTGACCAACCCCTCAAGATGAAGAGGCAACACAGGGGATGTGCAATGCGTGCCTGAGGTGGGTGGAGAGCTGCCAGTTGAAACGGTGGGGGAGGAGAAGTCCCTGGGGGTCTGGTGGTTAGGACTCTGCTTCCACTTCAGGGGGCACAGGTTTATCCCTGGTTGGGGAACTAGGACCCTCTCAAGCTGCACGGTGTGGCCAAAAAGAAAAATTAAAAAAATCTTAACTAGAACATTCTGTAATCATTACAAATTATGGTACTGATGTCACTCAACCAAAAAAAAAACAAAAAACAAAACCTTGCCCTAAAATGTACGTAAACGTGAAAATAATCTTTAGAGAAACACAAATCACGATGCTAATCTGTATTAACTGAAAGTAAAGATATTTATCACATCCTGTGGGAATTCAGCAGCCACTCGAGGCAGCCGCTTGCTGTCAATCAGGCAGCGGTGGGAGGGGCGAGACCGTCACCGAAGGAGGAAATGAGAATCCAAGCCAGGCCTCCATGGCTCCTAGGAGCCCTCCCACCCTTTACTGAGAACCCCAGAAACTGGTGCTGCCAGAGAAAGGAGGTTTTTCTACAGGGTTTTTGTTGTTGCTTTGATTTTTGTTGCTTTTTGTTGTTTGATTTATCTGGGTTTTTCATCTGTGGGATGGTCCACCCCAGCCCAAGACATCTGGGGGTGGGTAAGGACGCCACAGGTCCTCCGGGGGCCAGTCCCAGGGGGTCCCCCCTCTTAGAACAAGTTCGCAGCTTTAGGCAGAAGCTCCACTTCTTAGTGGGGCCTCCCAGAGATAGTCTTGTCTGGCCATAAACTTCTAACTCTAGAATGCGGAGGCAGAAAGGGGCCTTAAAGATCATCCCTCAATCCCAGAGCAGTCCTGTTTTCCACCAAGATTTCTTTTCAAGTTGGTCGCCTCCTGAGCTATTTCAGTAAGGCTCTGGATTCCAGGATCATGGAGGGTTTGCTTTTCACGGAGAATCTTGCTTCTCGCATGTATTCACCTAGTCTCCCGTATAAGAGCCAAATGCCTCATTCCTATCAAAAGGCAAAGAGGACTGTCTTGGTGTGATCTGAAGAGTATCTCTCTCATCACTTGCCAGAACTCCGCCCTAGCTCTTCGTTACTTTGTGGTAAACTATATTCTTCTGTAAAATGAAAGGAGGTATGAGTCAGGAAAACAGAACTCCCTCAGGGGAAAACCCCCTAAATTAGAAATTACACAAGGAGGCACCTGGGGGGTGGGGGGTGGGGGGGCAGTTCTCCACTCTTAACTGTCTTCACCACTTGGATTCTTCGAATCAGAAGCAACTTTTCACATTGTATCATCCTTTTATAAGAGCAGTTTAGACCCAGAGAGGTTTTGTTCTTAAACAAGATCACACAGCACACTGAGAACCGAGACTGGGGCCCTCCAGGCCCTCTGCATATTTTGAAGGACTCTTAAAGCTTAAATTCTAATCCAAGACTCCATTCCTTTGTTTTACAGGCAATACGAACCATCCCCACCAGAAGCTCACTTTTAAATTTTCTCTGCTGGCACTAGCACCTGTAGCAATCAACACTGTGCAAAAGGCAATCATCATTGTAAGCACACTTGGTGTGTCCGAATCGAGACACGCAGCAGAGCTTGGGCTTGGGAGCTTGACGGGTCCCGCACCAGCGCAAACCCTGTCCGACTGTTAAGCGTGTTACCTGCGGACTCCGTTCGTTTTCTTCACGGAACTTAGTCCTTTGCTTTGGCGCTCCTGCCACCTAGTGGCAGCAAACTTCACTGCAGTCATATTCTTCAGACAAACGAAGGGAAATTGAGTTGAGACTTTTCTGAAGAGGAATAGAGGCAATCCGTATCCTTCTTTAGAAGAGAAGGCTTGGTTATGATGGTGGGATTTCTTAACCTCATACACAAAAGCGTGACTAACTAGACGTTAGCCTGCAGCGGATCTGAATCTGCGGAGACGTGAGGCCAGAGCACCAAGGATCCTAGGCTGAAGATAGATTATATAACTGACTCAAGGACTCGTGAGCTCTGAGAATCTGATGGGGCAGGAATAAAAGGACCTAAAATAGCAAAAGAGAGGAATACTGGCACATGGTACCCCCAAAATAACACTGGCATGAATGAATTCAAAGTCTTGCCCCCGAACTTTACCCAAGCTCTGTCCAATATTCAAAATACTGGTCCCCATTCTGCTTAGCTAATGCCTGCTCCTTTTGCCCATCTCTGCTCAGCACTTCCCTGGCCTCAGCAGATGACATGGTCCTCTTTATATGCTGTCATGGCTCTGGGTATGTATCCTTCATAAGAACTTTCATGTCCCTAAGTCTGTGTTTCTCTGATTATTTTCATGCCCACACTAAAGCTTAAGTTCCATGAGGACAGTCACTGAGGCTATCTTGTTGACTACTGAATCTGTCTGAATCTGTGCCCCTAAACTAGTGAGTAGCACAGAGGAGGCCCTCAATTAATGCTTTTCAGTAAAATTAGCGAAATCACAAGTGCTGGTTGAATGGCTGAATGATAGCTGTTTACAGAGTTAAAAAGTAAACATCAACAGAGAAAGCAGGTGAGCTACTTGGGTTTTCAGGGCTATGCAGCTCTGGCTGTGTGATCAGTGCTTTTCTTGACGTGTCTTGGGATCCCTCCTAACCTATAAAAGGCACAAAAATCTTCTGAGAATAAAGACCACTCTTGACTACCACCCTAAATGGTCACCATCACCCTTGGGGCAGGTAGCTGGGCATGTGTCTTTACCGTAATTACACTTGCTAACATTCAGCCCCCGCCAGCTCAGCTTTCATTCCTGCCATGGTGGGAAATCAGCCTGAAAACTGAAGACCAGCAGATTGAGTGGCTACATGGACATCAGAAGACCTGACCTTCAGAGCTGCCTCTCTGTGTGACCTTGGATGGTGCCTTTCTTCACAGGCTCTCTGTTGTCCCATTTCCAAAGTTTTGGGGTGTGCAGCATCAAAGCCACTGGTTCTCAGGTGTCAGAAAACCCAACCTAAACTGTCCTGAGGAGGCAAAAGACGGATACATATTACTCATGAAATCGAAAAGTCATGGATTCAGGATTGACTAGTCCAGGATATCAAGCAACTTCCTCCCAACCTGGTCTTTCTCCTCCATCCTTCAGCACTGCTTCCCTCCTGTGTTGGTTCCCTGTTGGTTCCCTTTCTGGAATGTTCCTTATATTTGGGGATCTCCAGCAGCTCCAGGCTTTCATCCCCACAGCAGAAAAACAGAGGGACTTTCTCTGGACTGCCTCATGGATGCCCTTGGGCCACATGCCCACCCATGAGCCAGTTGCTGTGGTCTGGAGAAGTTCTGGGCTCCACCAGAATCACGTGGATTGACACAACCAGAGACCAGGCACCCCAGGGGTGATGAAGGAAGTACTCTCAGAATGTGAGCAAATAGTTGCTAGACATGCAAAAACAGAAATGGCACTGCAGAGTAAGTGATCTTGAACGCTTTGACTAACCTTATGTGACTCTGATTGGATGACAGGGAAATGGAAGGGAGAATAAAGCCATGGACTTGCTCTAGAGTTAACCCAGCCTCAGACTCTTTCAGAAAGCTGAAATGCCAAATAAGACCCCTCACCCATTCTGGAGGGAGAGATGGGGTGATGTTAGCAACCTCTAGAAAGCAAGAAGTAATGGTGACCCTCCAGAAGCCAAGGGGCAGAAAATGAATGGCATTTTGATAACAACACGAAATGGAACATTTCTATTTCCCGAAAAGATAGACACTGTCAGTAAGATTCATAAAATAAAATAAAAAAATCATATTAAACTTTCCCTTTCACTGCTTCTTTGTATCTCTGGTTGAAATGGAGCAAGATGCAGGTTGCCATGGTGACAGCTGAATTTTTAAATAACAGGGCTCTGGAGCTCTGGCTGCTGGCTGTACCCACCCCAGGCAGGAAACGGTGGGGGAAAGAAGAGAAGCAAAGTGAGAAAAAGATGAAAGCTCCTGGGCTCATCCCAGGACATGGTAACTTCTCCAACTTGTTCTCCTTGCACTAAGGATAAGACCCCCCAGGTTGCAGACTCTGGCTCCTTCAGAGAATAAGAGAATGTGGAGCCCAAATGCCTGAGGACAGGACCTCAGAAGTCACTCTGTCCATCCCCTCTCAGATTCTCTCTTGTGACACAGGGATTTCTCCTACAGTTACACTCCTTCCCATGAGCAACAGGCCCAGCCCAGCCCAGCCCATCCAAGCTTTACATGGGCCGCTGGAAACGTGACCCTAAGAGAAATGTTCAGAGACATCCTGAGATCAAGAATTCATAGGACTTTTAAGTGAAAGAGGAATTTGAGGTTAGGAGACCAGTAGCTGCCAATTCAAAACAGCCCTGGCCACAAATTCTGGTTCTGCTCTTCTCTCTCTAGAACCATCTAAGAATGGGATGGAGAGATTCCAGAAGTGGTGAGTTCCCCATGCCTGGACAAACCCAAGCCTGCATAGTCCAGCAAGGAGCTAACTGACAGCAATGTTTTTAAATAGTTCCAGGCATCAGAGAGGCAAGACCCAGCTGAGGGCAGCTTCAGAGAAGCAACACAGCAAGGCCTTCACACAGAATCTTTTAAACTCTAGGCCAAGGAAAAGGGAAACCAGAAGCTAAGCCTGGAGAGCAGCCAGGAAGCCCAGAAATCTGCTCTGATGGTCTCAGCACAGAGAGCCTTCCTCTCTGCCCAGTTGACCCCGGAAAGGACTATAATTTTGGTTGGCCCCATCCCTCATCTCCTGACCAAACTGGCAGACTACCAAGGCTATGCAGTGTTTGTCAGAGAACGGCTTCTAGAAGCTAAGTAATAATAAATACTAAGTTTGTTCCTCTAAGCTAGGAAAGTGGCAGGATTACTAAAACTGAGTGAGTCTGATCTTTCCCCCAGAAGCTGGCTGAGCAGAGGTCCCAAGAGAAAGGGGATGTGCCAAGGAATTGGGAACCCTGGGCCTGTGACCTGTAGATCCATGATCTGAATCCCCACCCCTGTCCTGTGCTGCAGGAATGATGATCCAGCAGCTTGGGGTCAAGGGGTCCCCTTCAGATTTCTTCCCCAAGAAGACTGGAAGGAGCAGAAGAAATGAGAGCATGTTAAGAAAGAGATAAAAGCCAGACTCAGAGCAAGGGGAGGTGGTCCCATGTTTATACCCCCAGGCCACCCTCCTGTGCCTTCAAGAACAGGGTGAAGAACTCAAAGCCCCCAGCCCTGAGGGAGGCCAAAGGAGGTCACCCAGCACCAGCCCTGGGTCACCTTGACACTTCCCAGACCTACTGAGGGCTTCTCTGGTGGCTCAGTGGTAAAGAATCCACCTGCAACGCAGGAGACAGAGGAGACTCACGTTCGATCCCTGGGTTGGGAAGATCCCCTGGAGGAGGATATAGCATCCCACTCCAGTATTCTTGCCTGGAAAATCCCACGGACAGAGGAGCCTGGTGGGCTACAGTCCATGGAATTGCGAAAGAGTTGAACACGACTTAACAATTAAATGGCACAAACCTACTGGCCTCTCTTTCCAAGGGCGAGGTTGGATTCCAAACCCCTATATGCCCTCATAAGCCCTCCTCCCATACACACACACACATGCCTGGAGTTGGAGACAGAAACAGCATCAGGCCTTAGAAATAGTGCCCAGGGATCCATATAACCCTGGTTTGTCCACATATGGACCAGGTCCTGGAGGATGCCCAGAATCCATCAGCAGAAAGGGACTAGGAGACCAGAGGTTAGTGGCTTGGAAAGACTTATTCTAACCACATGCCTTTTTGTAGAATATTTCTCACATGCACATATTGCCTTTTCAAGAAACTAATGCTGCTCTCCTTTCTGGAACACAAAAACAGAATCTGTTCTTTGTCCTGGCTACTCGAAGTCAGGAAAACTAATTTCTAGTTCTTTTCTGCCACTAATACTGAAGGAGTGTGATGTCAGCCTGGTCTTAACCATCCTGCACTGTGGTTCCTTGGGCTGTAAAATGGGGGTGATAAAACCTATCCTACCCTCCTCATAGGTAATTTAGGAGTTTGATGAGATCCAACAGTAATAGCAGTGATAATAATTAAATATAT
The DNA here is from genome assembly GCF_019320065.1 of Cervus canadensis. NCBI lineage: Eukaryota > Metazoa > Chordata > Mammalia > Artiodactyla > Cervidae > Cervus > Cervus canadensis. The sequence continues at coordinate 37,302,039 of NC_057389.1, forward strand.
TGAGTGCTCATCATGGATTATCTCAACCCTGAAACAATCCTATGAGATGGCAACTAATATAAGCCTCAATTTAAAAGAAGAGAAAGGGACTTCCTTGGTGGTCCAGTGGCTAAGACTTCTCACTCCCAATGCAGGGGGCCTGGGTTCGATCCCTGGTCATGGAACTAGATCCCACATGCCAACCCTTAAGATCCCACAAATCGCAATTAAAGTTCCTATGTGCAGCAACTAAAACCTGGCCCAGCAAATAAATAAATAAATATTGAAAGAAAATTAAAACAAGTAAAAGACAATAAAAATAAAGCAGAGAGAAGTAGCCTTGCTCAAGTCGTGCAATTACACGTCCAGCCTTCTGATTCCAGAGCCAACATTTGCAACCACTAAGTGCAATGTGGCAGCTTGATATTGGCATTCATTATTCTAGGTTCAGCTGCCTGTCCCAAGCGAGAGGTTTGGGTGAGTGAGTGATTAGATTGCCTCACCATGTTTGCCCCAATATCAGAGTCTCTGGCTTTGCTTAAGACTGTTTAAAGAAGAGCTAGAATTTAGAGATAGGGATATTAGGCAAATTCCAAAGTCAACTCCCAGTCCTAGACGTTAGGATTTGTTTTGTGACAGAGACCAGGATTGTGGATCTGCCTCTAACAGCAAGAAGCCCCACCTGAAACGCCTATGCACACGATTGTCCTGTTACCACCCCAGCCCCACTGTCCCCATGGCAACAAGGGACCCAGGAGGGCAGTCCTCAGTCGCTGTTCCTGATTTGCAGAGTCTTCCTAATTCACACTTCCTCATTCAGTCTCCTCTTCTCCCTCCTGTGGACTTCACAGCCCTTTACAATATCTATCAACTGGATAGTCACGTAGCTTCCTCCTTGAACACCACCAGGGACAAGCAGCTCGCCGCGACCCAACAGACACAAACCATTCTCAAACCACACTAACTGCTTGCAAAGTCCTTCTGTTGCCCTGAAATCTGTCTCCACATTTTGTCTAAGCTCTAGTTTTAGTGCTGCCCTTGGGGGTCTCATAGCACACCTCCCCTGACAGTCCTTCAAATAACTAAAGGTGGTGCTTACATTCCATGTGGTCTTCTCCAGGCCAGTGGTTCTCAAACTCAAGCATGCATCAGATGGAAAGATCTTGCTAAACCACAGAGTGCTGGGCCCCACCCTTAGAGTTTCTGATTCAGTAGGTCTGGGGTGGGCCCAGAAATTTACATCTCTAAGATGCGGATGCTGCTGACACTGCTGCTGCTTGGGAATCACACTTTAAGAACCACTGCTCTAAAAAAAAAAAAAAAAGAACCACTGCTCTGAATGAACACCCTTGTGCCTTTGAAAACGACTTCTGTGTGAGATTCCCAGACTTCTTTACCATTCTAGTCTCTCTCTCTTTGGGACCTGATCTGGTTTGCCAGTATGGCACCCAGAGCTAGACACAAAATCTTAAGTAGATGTTTTGGGTTACAAGGAACAAAGATTCCCTCAGGTCACCTCAAGCAAGAGGAGGTGTTTATAGCAGACTTAAGAAAAACAAGAACCTCAAGTTTCTGGCCACCCTGACTGGACACCAGGCTGATGAGGCCTCTTGGGAAGAATAGAAATGGCAATATAGCTGGATCTCCAGCCAGGGGACAAGGGACCTTGCTAATCCCTTAGCAGCAGGGTGACATTTACCTTCAGAGCTCTGCCTCTTCTTCTACCACTTCTGCTGCCACCAGCCAATTCCTTATCCCCCTCCTCTTGTAGATTTTCTCTACTTCATAGCTTCTGCTTCCTCGTTCTTGCTTCTGTTTTCTTATGTTCCTTATGTCCCCCCTTGGCCTCTACAATAGCTCCCTGGCCAGTCACCAACCTCCTGACGTGATCCTTTTTTCCCCAGTTCAGACTTCCAGAGGAATCAAAGTGAGGGAACTTGTTCTGGTTTGGATAAAGCTCTTTAAAAAGCCTATGGATTGGCAGACCTTGAGTCCATATCCAATCTGCTATGGCTAGTAAAAGGCTGGATTACATGATTTAAGCATAACAGTTGTCCTTGGAAGGAGACGATGGGAGGAAGCCTGCAGTCCATTGACTGCCAACAGGTTTCTCCTTGCACGCCACATCCATTCAAAAAATACTGGCTGGGGACTTCCCTGGTGGGGCAGTGACTGGGACTCCATGCTCCCAACGCTGAGGGCCCAGGTTTGGTCCCTGGTCCGGGAGCTAGATCCTACATGTTACAACTAAGACCCAGTGCAGCCAAATAAATAAAAGTAAATATTAAAAACATATATATATTGGTTGGACTTTCATGGCAGTCCAGTGGTTAAGTCTCTGCCTTTTAATGCAAGGGGAGCAGGTTGGATCCCTAGTCAGGAACTAGGGTCCCGTGTGCCATGGAGTGTAGCCAAAAATTAAAAATAATAATAATAAAAATATTGACCACCTTAAAGACCTGTTGAGAAGGATTCAGAGGTTACCTCTAAATGCAGTGGAATATGATGAATTAGAGTTATCTTCCAAGGCAAGCAAACACGAAGCCTCAGCCTGCATGTCAATTACTCACCATCCTCGTATGATAGCATGTGATATGAAAGAAATGAAAGTGTTAGTCACTCAGTCGTGTCTAACTCTTTGTGACCCCATGGATGTAGCCCGCCAGGCTCCTCTATCCATGGGATTTCCCAGGCAAGAATACTGGAGTGGGTAACCATTTCCTCCTCCAGGGGATCTTCCCGACTCAGGAATCGAACCCAGGTTTCCTGCATTGCAGGAAGATTCTTTACCGACTGAGCCTCCAGGGAAGCCCATGTGATCTGATGAGGCAAAATAAGTGGAGTCATTACTTTCCTCATCCTGAGTCTCCAAGGACTTTAGAAGGACTAAGATTTCATTTGCCTAATTAGACAGCTGGATCACACTATGGCTTCACAGTGAACTTCAGCCACATAAAACCTAAGCCTTTTTCATACCTGCTATTAAATCTCATTTCTCCCATTCTGTATTATGCAAATAAAGAAAAGGAACCAAACAGTTTAATTTTACATATTCCCCTAATAAAGTTCATCTTTCATAATTTAGCCTACCACTCCACCCTACTAAACTTGTCTTACCGTGGTTTTTTTTTTTTTTCTTGGTCTATTTGATAAATCACTCATACTGTATGTATCTGCAGGCCTCTGTCCATGAAATGAAGGTTAACTGTTTACATTAACTCCTTTACAAGAGTGATACAAACATGAATTTAGATTTTGTTTTCATGGACCTACTTTGTACCACCTGGGATACAGTTGCTCAATAATTTCAAGAAATTATTTTGGGCTAACAAATCCTTTGCATCTTTGTCCGTTGTGTGTTCGGTGAGAATAAACAAAGACATTTGCATTAGTTCATGGAAGTGGCTCCTTTCACAGAATAATTGCTGTCACTCATTGAGTATCATTCTAGGTCAAGGGTTATCTAATACATTATTTCTAACCCTTACAACAACTTTAAGAGGTAGGTTTTACTATCCCTTTGGGGGAGGGTGAGGCAATGGAGATATAAAACACTGAATTACTCTCCAAGATCACACAGCTAGGACATGGTAGGGCTGAATCCCAGTCCCAACCTGCCTGACCCCAAATCTTGTGTCCCTTCACAGTGCCACATGCCTTCTCCCAGTGCGTGCCTCTCTGAAAGACAGCAACACTTGCTGGAAATGACAGAAGGCAGAGATCGGGGGCAGAGATGAATATAGAATAACTACCCATGGATCACATTTTTTTAAAGAACCACTTTTTCAGGTCTTTGAAATATGATCTAGCCATGCTTCAGAATATTACACAATTGCTAAAAAGAATAAGGTAGATCTACATTTTTCATATAAAAGAATCTAAAATGTCCTGTTAAGTATGTCTATTCAAGATCCTATTTTTTAAACATCATATTAACATAGTTTATATATAGACTTTATTTTCTTGGGGCTCCAAAATCACTGCAGTTGGTAACTACAGTCATGAAATTAAAAAATGCTTGCTTCTTAGAAGAAAGGCTATGACAAAGTGTATTAAAAAGCAGAGACATCACCTTGCCCACAGAGGTCCATATAGTCAAAGCTATGATTTTTCCAGTAGTCATGTACAGATGTGAGAGTTGGACCAACCACAAAGAAGGCAGAGCGCTGAAGCACTGAACTGATGCTTCAAACTGTGGTGCTGGGCAAGACCCTTGTGAGTCCGTTGGGCAGCAAAGAGATCAAACCAGTCAACCCTAAAGGAAATCAACACTGAATATTCATTGGAAGGACTGATGCTGATGCTAAAGCTTCAATACTTTCGCCACCTGATTCAAGGAACTGACTCATTGGAAAAGACCCTGATGCTGGGAAAGATTGAGGGCAGGAGGAGACAGGGTGACAGAGGATGAGATGGTTGGATGACATCACTCAGTAGACATGAGTTTGAGCAAACTCTGGGAGATACTGAAGGACAGTGAAGCCTGGCATGCTGCAGTCTGTGGGGTCGCAAAGAGTCAGACACAACCAAGCAACTGAACAACAATGACAATTAACATAGTAGGTAGGAGGTAGAGAATTATAGGTGGCTTCCAGCTTCTTTTATTTTGCCTTCCAGTTTTATTGGCATATAGCACTGTATAAGTTTAAGGTATACAGCATAATGATTCAACTTACATACATCATGAAATGATGACAATGAGTTTAGTGAATATCCATCATCTCATATAGAAACAAAACAAAGAACACTTTTCCCTTGTGATGAGAACTCAGGATTCACTCCAGTTTCTATTTTTAACATTTTTGTTTTGACTGAAGTTTTACATCTATGTACAGTAAACCCCCTACATACGAACCTACATATTGCAACCTTCAAGTTGCAAACTTTCAAAGATGTGAACATGTGTTCCATCAACATCAGGCATGATTAACATTGCAGTTTGCCCTCTGTCTCCTATTGCTGACCATACTTCAGCTCTACCATCACCCACCTCCCCGGCCTCCCCCAGTCTGTAACTCTTCTTACCTCTTCACTTGAGGCCAGCCCCTGTATGCCAACTGTTTTACTGTACTACTGAACTTCTCAACTGTACTGTAAGATTTAAAATGCCTTCCTTATTTTTTGTGTTTGTTTTTATGTATTGTTTGTGTGAAAAGCATCAATATTATAAATCTATTACAGTACAGTACTATTTCTCCAATTGTGTTAGTTGTGTGTTAGTCTAGGTACTAACCTTGTTGGACTTACGAGCAAATTGGGCTGTGTTCTCAGAACAGAGCTTGTTCACGGGCAGGCAGATCTGAGCTGCCTACAGAAATCAACAGTGTCAACAATCAGAAATGCATTGTCTCACATAAGACCTGAGGTAGGCTAGGACTTGCATCAGTGAATCCAGTGGTTACCTGAATTACGACATCCTAGAGCATCTTTTCACTCTCCCACCCTCAGCATGAGCTCCGCTCACATCATCGCCTGGTGCCAGAGCTGCCATTGTGATACTGTCCAGCAAAAAAGAGGCAACTATTTCTTTCCATGTGACTCTTTTTAGCAATAAGAAGAACCTATTCAAGAACTATCCACAGCAGACTTCTCACATCCTATTAGGCCTGCATTCCCAGTCCCTGCTAATCCAATCACTGGTAAAGAGGACAAAGTTACTCAGCCTGGAATGGGCAAACAATTTTTTCCCTAAGACTGGAGAGGCCCATGACTTGCCTAGTCTCTGAACAATACTGGGGTTCTATTAACAAGGAAAAAGTGGGAGAAAAGCTCATAAGAACATAATCAATGCTGTCACAGCTGTTCCCTAAATTAATTATGATACCATGCTCCTCTTATGAATATTCTCACCCAGCCATTCTATGTCCCTCCCTGCAGTTATGTCTTTGCAGAAGTATATGTGTTTCTGAGCCACAAATACTAGATTTAAGGACCATTTGCATTGTTATAGTATTAGCTAAAGTGCTAGTGATTTTGTTACTGCTACTTATGCTGAGAGGGATACTCATAAACCTCTGTGATACTCATAAACCTATCGGAAATGTCACTGTAAATATGATTGAAACACACTGATTAAAATCCACTGAAGATCCAAAACCTTGGTCTAGTTGATTTCAGAAACAGAATTCTGAAAGCAAGCAAGCAAATGATTTTTAGTGGTGGTAATATATGGCTCAATAGAGCAGGATATACAGTGTTTGACAAGAAGTATTAAACTGAATAGCTTTTAGAGGAGAAATTTAAAAACAGACAGATCTGTCTTGAATGTTTGAAGATACAGCTTTCTACAACCCTAGGGTCCAATGAGCTCTTCTACCCTTCTAAAAACTTAGAAGAAGGTACCTCCCTGCATTTTTCAGCCTTTTGTCCATTTGGAAAAGTCATCAAGACAAAAGTCTCAAGCCCCGTGTTACAAATGTGCGGAATCTCTGACATGGAATCAATAACAAATCTAGTTGGCAAGGTAGCTAAGTATGTCCAACAGGGAGAGAGAAGGAGAAAGAGATTTCCCAGCCCCATCAAAGCTGGACCTGCCATCTCCTGACACAATAAGATTAAAAACAAAAATAAATAAATGGGACCTAATCAAACCTACAAGCTCTTGCACAGCAAAGGAAGCCTTAAACAAAACGAAAAGACAGCCTACCAAAAGGGAGAAAATCCTTGCAAACAATCCAACCAACAAGGGCTTAATTTCCAAACTATATAAACAGTTCATGTAACTCAACAACAACAAAATAAACAGCCAAATGAAAACTGGGAGAAGACCTAAGAAAACATCTCTCCAAAGAAGACTCATAGTTGGCCAATGGTGGTGGTGGTGGTTTACACACTAAGTTGTGTCCAACTCCTTTGTGACCCCATGTACTGTAGCCTGCCAGGCTCCTTTGTCCATGGAATTCTCCAGGCAAAAATACTAGAGTGAGTTGCATTTCCTCCTCCAGGGGATCTTCCCAACCCAGGGCTCAAACTTGTGTCCCCTGCTCAGCAGAAGGATTCTGGGAAGCCCACAGATGGCCAATAGCCACATGAAAAGATGTTCAACATTGCCAACTATTAGAGAAACGCAAATCAAAATTATAATATGGATGGTCACCAAGGAGGGAAGGTAGGGTGGAATGAATTGGGAGATTGGGACTGACATATATACACTATTGTGTATAAATAGGTAACTAATGAGAACCTACTGTGTAGCACAGCGAACTCTAGGCAATGCTCTGTGGTAACCAAATGAGAAAGGAGCCTGAAAAAGAGTGGATATGTGTATACATATATGGACCTAACAGAGCAGAAGATATTAAGAAGAGGTGGCAAGAATACACAGAAGAACTATACAAAAAAGATCTTCACAACCCAGATAATCATGATGGTGTGATCTCCAACCTAGAGCGAGACATTCTGGAATGTGAAGTCAAGTGGGCCTTAGGAAGCATCACTACGAACAAAGCTAGTGGAGGTGATGGAATTCCAGTTGAGCTATTTCAAATCCTAAAAGGGGATGCTGTGAAAGTGCTGCACTCAATAAACCAGCAAATTTGGAAAACTCAGCAGTGGCCACAGGACTGGAAAAGGTCAGTTTTCATTCCAATCCCAAAGAAAGGCAATGCCAAAGAATGCTCAAACTACCACACAATTGCACTCATCTCATACGCTAGCAAAGTAATGCTCAAAATTCTCCAAGCCAGGCTTCAACAATGTGTGAACCGTGAACCTCCAGATGTTCAAGCTGGATTTAGAAAAGGCAGAGGAACCAGAGATCAAATTGCCAACATCCACTAGATCATCGAAAAAGCAAGAGAGTTCCAGAAAAATATCTACTTCTGCTTTATTGACTATGCCCAAGCCTTTGACTGTGTGGACCACAACAAACTCTGGAAAATTTTTAAAGAGATGGGAATACCAGACCACCTGATCTGCCTCTTGAGAAACCTATATGCAGGTCAGGAAGCAACAGTTAGAACTGGACATGGAACAACAGACTGGTTCCAAATAGAGAAAGGAGTATGTCAAGGTTGTATATTGTCACTCTGCTTATTTAACTTATATGCAGAGTACATCATGAGAAATGCTGAACTGGATGAAGCACAAGCTGGAATCAAGATTCCTGGGAGAAATATCAATAATCTCAGATATGCAGATGACACCACCCTGGCAGAAAGCGAAGAACTAAAGAGCCTCTTGATGAAAGTGAAAGAGGAGAGTGAAATAGTTGGCTTAAAACTTAACATTCAGAAAACTAAGATCATGGTATCCAGTCCCATCACTTCATGGCAAATAGATGGGGAAACAGTGGAAACAGTGGAAGACTTTATTTTCTTGGGCTCCAAAATCACTGCAGATGGTGATTGCAGCCATGAAATTAAAAGAGGCTTACTCCTGGGAAGAAAAGTTTTGACCAACCTAGACAGCATATCAAAAAGTAGAGACATTACTTTGCCAACAAAGGTCTGTCTAATCAAAGCTATGGTTTTTCCAGTAGTCATATATGGATGTTAGAGTTGGACTATAAAGAAAGCTGAGCACTGAAGAATTGATGCTTTTGAACTGTGTGATATTGGAGAAGACTCTTGAGAATCCCTTGGACTGCAAGGTGATCTAACCAGTCAATCCTAATGGAAATCAGTCCTGAATATTCATTGGAAGGACTGATGCTGAAGCTGAAACTCCAATACTTTGGCCACCTTATGCAAAGAACTGACTCATTTGAAAAGACCCTGATGCTGGGAAAGATTGAAGGAAGGAGGAGAAGGGGACGACAGAGGATGAGATGGTTGGATGGCATCACGGACTCAATGGACATGAGTTTGAGTAAACTCCGGGAGTTGGCGATAGACAGGGAGGCCTGGCCTGCAGCAGTCCATTGGGTCACAGAGTCAGACACAACTAAGCAACTGAACTGAACTGATAGCAGGAAACTAACACAACATTGTAATGCAAACTATATTCCAAGAAGAATTAATTTTAAAAAATCTACAATGAGACACCCCCTAACACTAGTCAGAATGGCCATCATTTAAAAGTCAACAGATAACAAATGCTGGAGAGGGTATGGAAAAAAGAGAACCCTCCTACATTGTTGGTAGGAATGTAAGCTGGTGCATTCACTGTGGAAAATAGTATAGAGAGTCCTCAGAAAACTAAAAATAGAACTACCATATCATCCAGCAATCCTACTCCTGGATATATATCCAGACAAAACTTTAATTCAAAAAGATGCATGCACTGTTCACAATAGCCAAGATATGGAATGTCCATAGACAGATGAATAGAACAAGAAGATATGGTATAGAAATTCCCTGGTGCTGCTGTGGATAGGAGTCTGCCTATCAACACAGGGGACATGGGTTTGATCCCTGGTTCAGGAACTAAGCCCATGCCCCACAATTGCTAAGCCTATGCTCTACAGTCCGAGAGCCGCAACCACCAAGCCCTTGTGCTGCAAGCCAGCCTGCCTAAAGCCTGTGCTCCACAACAAGAGAAGCCTCCGCAGTGAGAACCCCGCACACTGCAACAAAGAGTAGCCCCTGCTCGGCGCAACTAGAGCAAGGCCACAGAAAGCAATGAAGACCTGGCACGGCCAAATGTAAATAAATAAACAAACATGCAAAACAATCATTTAAAATAAAAAGAAGATATAGTACATATATACCATGGAATACTATTCAGCCATAAAAAGGGCAAAATAATGCCATTTGCAGCAACATGGATGCAACAAGAGATTATCATACTAAGTGAAACAAGTCAGAAAGAGAAAGACAAATACTGTATGATATCACTTATATATGGAATATAAAACATGACACAAATGGGGACTTCCTTGGTGGTCCAGTGGTTAAGACTCCATGTTTCCACTACAGGGGCACAGGTTCAACCCCTGGTTGGGAAACTAAGATCCTACATGTCACGTGGCACAACCTCCCCCCTGAAAAAAAGTAAAATATGACACAAACAAACCTGTCTACAAAACAGGAACAGGATCACAAACATAGAGAACAGACTGGCGGTTGCCAAGGGGTACGGGTTTAGGGTAGGGATGAAGTGGGAGGTTGGGGTTAGCAGATGTAAGCTTTTATATATAGAATGGATAAACATCAAGGTCTTACTGTGTAACACAGAGAACTATATTCAATATCCTGTGATAAGCCACAATGGAGAAGAATATTTTTAACAGTATATGTGTATATATATATATATATAATGTGTACATACAAAGATATATGTTACATATAGCTGAATCATTTTGCTGTACAACATTTTGCAAACAACAGTTTGCAACACATTGCAAACTAGATATACTTCAATTAAAAAATATATTGGCAAAACTAAAACAAAGTTGGACCCTGAATTCACAATTATCTTAAATTCTTCCCCTACCCATCATCGCTCCGTCCCCTAAAATGCCCTTGGCTCTGACCTGCCCTGTGCCAGGTGCCTTTGCTTGTCCCTCTGAGCCACTCCCCACTGCTCTCCACCCTGCTCTGTTGTACCCCCAGAACCCCCAGATTGGAAGGATGCATCAATTGACTCCTCATCCTCTGACCTCCAGCTGAGTCTGTCACTGGTAAGTGATCAATGGGAAGGAGCAGAGAGAACTCGTTGGAGAAGGCAATGGCAACCCACTCTAGTACTCTTCCTGGAAAATCCCATGGACAGAGGAGCCTGGTAGGCTGCAGTCCGTGGGGTCGCTAAGAGTCAGACATGACTGGGCAACTTCACTTTCACTTTTCACTTTCATGCATTGGAGAAGGAAATGGCAACCCACTCCAGTGTTCTTGCCTGGAGAATCCCAGGGACGGGGGAGCCTGGTGGGCTGCCATCTATGGGGTCACACAGAGTTGGACACGACTGAAGCGACTTAGCAGCAGCAGCAGCAGACAGAACTTGGGGGATTTATTCTCCAAGTTTCCTCCCAGTGGGGTCCCCAAGGGCCAGCTGCATTCTAAGTTCTCAGCTCAACTATGCAGCCTTCTCCACAGTCCTGTCACTCTAGTTCCATTAGCCCACTCTTCACCTGCCCTTAAAGGTCTCAGAGTGGCAATAGAGGCCCACCATTACTAATCTGGGGTTCTGCACTATGCCTTGTGGTTTCCCTACACTCTGCCCACACTTTTGTAAATAGTTTCTTTATGAACACTTCTTGAGTTCTCCCAACTTGAGGTGCCACGTGTTTCCTATTGATACCTCTCTCTAATTTGATCTTGTATAGGCTGGATGCTTTTGCTTGCGGATATATCAGTGTTCCTGACTCCCAAATCACCGCTGTGCTGTGGCAACAATCTCAGCCTCCAAAGTTGCAAAGAACCCACTCTACCTTCTGTAGCCAGAAGACTCTGGGCTAGTCACTTTATCTCTTTGAGCATCAGTTTCTTCATCTGCAAAAGGGCAATAATAGTGGTATCCACTCATAGAGATCCCGTTAGGATCAAAAATCACAGTAGGGAGTGATGGGAAGTGTGACGAACTCACACCTCAACTAAAAGGAGATAGCAACTCCTCAAATCTGAGTGACATTTGTCTTATGGGAAAGCCTGCTCACAGTATCAGTTCTTCTGATACTTTGAGCCAAAATCCAGACTTCTATATGAAATTTCACCTTTACTAGAATATCAGTACCATGGGGACAATAACAACTATTTTATTCATTACTGTATCCCCAGTGTTTGGAATAGTGCTGGGCACACAGAAGTGATAAAAAATATTTGGTGAATAATTATCCCACTTTCTAGACATTAGTAACTAGTGAGTTACTTTGAACTGTGGTGCTGGAGAAGAGTCTTGAGATTTCCTCGGACAGCAAGGAGATCAAACCAGTCTATCTTTAGGGAAATCAACCATGAATACTCATTGGAAGGACTGGTGTTGAAGCTGAAACTCCTGTATTTTGGTCATCTGATGCAAACAGCTGACTCATTGGAAAAGTCCCTGATGCTGAGAAAGACTGAGGGCAGAAAGAGAAGAGGGTGTCAGAGGACGAGATGGCTGGATGGCATCACCAATGCAATGGATATGAACTTGGGAAAACTACAGGAGATGGTAAGGGGCAGGGAGGCCTGGCGTGCTGCAGTCCATGGAGCAGCGAAGTTGTGTCCAACTGGGTGGCTGAACAACGAACAACAACTAGGGAGGACAAAACAACACCAGGGCCATGCAAGTGATACGTGACCATGGGAGTGAACATCCCCTCAAATTTCATATTCTAAGCACCTCACTCACCTCATCCTAGCCCCAAACAAAACATTCCTGTTAATTGCTACTTTCGACTTATGCTCTAGAAATAGCCACAATTTAATGGCTCTAGTAAATGATGGATCTTTTTTTGAGCCCCCTCCTAATTAGATAAAGCCATATTTTCAAGAAGTAGGGTCCAGCCATAATTTTCAGCATTGCCACTATGCAGCCTCTAGCTCAGTTCACCTATAGCCAGGCCCCGAATGAATATGCTCAGGGCTGAGATAAAAGTAATACAACAACTTGTGTTAGCCCAAATAGCTCACAGATCCTCCTATCCCTCTGCCACAGCCTGAGGATATGAACCCAGTGAGCTGCAGATTTGTTACCCAGTTATAAATGCCAAGAAGGTGGCGCTCCAGCAAATGAATGACTCGGTGGACACACCGCAGATACATAATGTGTGAAAAACACTTCTATTTTAACAGCACTTTGCAGTGACACTAATATTGATGAAAATGTTAGCATGTATTAGATACTGTTATGCTCAGTGAAAGAGGAGGTTTGCAGGCTCCAGGCCACTTCTAGTCCAGCCACTTTTAGAGGTGTAAGAAAGCATTCCCAGCTAATAGGTATTAGCCCCTGTGTGAAACAAGCTGGTTGGATCACATAATACCAACACTTGACCTTGGCAGTTATCTTGCGGTGGTCACTGTAGGTTAACTGACACAACAGTCCTTACCAAATCATTCTCATCCAGTCAACTTCCCCTCCAGAGGTTAATAAGTTTTTCCCCAGACTCTTCTCTGGTTGGCAATGATCATGTAAAACACAGTTCATGAGTGAAACTCTGCTGAGTGAAAAAGGGAGCTCTGGGAAGAAAATGTGCTTCCCTGATAAAAGGGGCAGAAGTATTAAGTCAGAACTTCCTGCCCTGAACTGGGACGTGATGTCTAGAGCAATCGCACAGCCATTTTAAAACCAAGAGGAAAAGAGGACTGCAGTGACGGCAGTCTCAACATCACTGAGCCTCCGAACCAGCAACAATAGCTGCTCACGTGCAGACTGTTCAGTTCAGTCACTCAGTCATGTCTGACTCTTTGTGACCCCAAGGACTGCAGCACGCAAGGCTTCCCTGTCCATCACCAACTCCCGGAGTTTACTCAAACACGTCCATCGAGTCGGTATGCCATCCAGCCATCTCATCTTCTGTCATCCTCTTCTCCTCCTGCCTTCAGTCTTTCCCAGCATCAGGGTCTTTTCCAATAAGTCAGTTCTTTGCATCAAGTGGCCAAACTATTGGAGTTTCAGCTTCAGCATCAGTCCTTCCAATGAATATTCAGGACTGATTTCCTTTAGGACTGACTGGTTTGATCTCCTTGCAGTCCAAGGGACTCTTTTTTTTTTTTTTCCCAAGGGACTCTTAAGAGTCTTCTCCAAGACCACAGTTCAAGTGTCAATTCAGTGCAGACTGAATAAATAACTATTTGTATAAGGTTCTGTAAATTAACTATGTTGTTCAATACCAGTGAGTGCTTTCTGATACTTATCTTAACCTCTCTGTGCCTCTGTGGTATCATCTGTATGACAAGAACAACAGAAGTGGTAACTTTAATGAATTCTGTTCAAAGTCTTAAAACAGAACTTGGATTTACACATATGCACTGTTGATACCATGTTTAAAATAGATGACTAATGAGAACATGGGCTTCCCAGGTGGCACTAGTGGTAAGGAACCTGCCTGCCAATGCAGGAGACATAAGAGATGTGCCATTCAATCTCTGGATGAGAAAGATCCGCTGAAGGAGAGCACGGTAACCCATTCCAGTATTCTGTTCATGGAGAATCCTATGAACAGAGGAGCCTGACGGGCTATAATCCGTGCGGTCGCAAAGAGTGGGGCACAGCTGAAGCGACTTAGCATGCACGCATGAGAACATACTCTGCAGCACAGGGAACACTGCTTCATGCACTGCAGTGACCCGGATGAGAAGGAAGCCCCAGTGGGAGAAGACATGTGGATGGCTGGCTTACTCACCCTGGCGCAGCGGAAACTAACACAGCATTGTAGACGCAATACTCCAATAAAAACTAGTTTAAAGAAGAAAGAACCCAGTACACAGTAAAGCCTTAACATTAGCATTTCTACTGATTCAGAAGCTACTAGGCTTTTTTTTTTTTTTTTTAATACTAAGGTCATCACAAATAATGCCTGAATCAATGTAAGCAAAAGGCTAAAAGGAAATAAAGCAAATAAGTGTGGGCGGGAGAACAGCAGATTTGGATTCAGAAGATCCAGGTTCTAAATGTCCAATAAGAGGGGGAGATAAACAAACAAAGCCACAGCCATTCTACAAACTACACATGCAGCCATTTCAAATGCGTGAAAATTGCTTCTCAGCCTTTGGGCTAAGATCAAGTGTAATATATTCTTACCAGTTTAAAATGCATGGGAAAGATATATAAGGATATGAAGAAATGCTTAGGACAAGATGTTAAATAACAGGAAAACAGAACTGACACACAGACATATTACATTTAAGTAACAATCCCAACTGTATTTTTTTTTTAAGTGAAAATGAAAAGGTATGAGCCAAAATAAACGCAGACACACACTTATTCACTCAGTTGTATCCGACTCTTGCAACCCCGTGGACTCCTCTGGCTCCCCATCAGGCTCCTCTGTCCATGGGATTTTCTAGTCAAGAATAATGGAGTGGGTTGCCATTTCCTCCTCCAGGGAAGCTTCCTAACCCAGGGATTGAACCAGCATCTCCTGAGTCTCCTGCATTGCAGGTGGATTCTTTACCAGCTGAGCCATGGGGTTGGCCCCCAAAATAGACATTTATAAGCTTATGGATAGTTTTCTGCTTTACAATTTTCTGAATTTTCCAAATTTTCAATTTCAAGAATATTTTGTTGCATAATAAAATTTTTTTATAATTTAAAATTTTTCTCTTTCACACTTTTCTCCATTTTCAGAACTCCTTTGCAGTAAACTTATACAATAAAATATGTCAGTTTTTTTAAAAAAGAAAACACACTTGTTGCCCAGAGGCAGATGGAATCTGACTAGTGTTTGTAGTATGGCAAGACCCAAGGCAAAAATTACATTATGGTTTCTTAAAAGCTACCAACAACATAATTTTAATATATTTTAAAGTATAACTGTGCTGTGGAGGGTGGAATTAATCATGTACAAGGGCTCACTCCTGCTTACCAAAGACATAGGCAGGTGAATTAGGGTGAACCTCAATGTATACTAGTCTGTTTTCAGTTACACTAGAGAAAATGAGGCAGGGGTGCTCTTTCTTTCTTATCTTCCTTCTAAGAAGCTTATATGCTTGCTGTCTTTTTATTTGATATCTGTGGCCCAGCTTCACTAGTTACTAGCTTCATGACACAGGAGACAGACAAGCTGTAAAGCCTTTGAAAACTGCATTCCCCATCTCTAAAATTATGGATATATCTACTTCACTGGAGAAAGCTATGGCCAGCAAATAAAATAATGTGTGTTAAAGTACTTTATAAACTGTGAAGTGAAGTGAAGCCGCTCAGTCACGTCCGACTCTTAGCGACCCCACAGACTGCAGCCTACCAGGCTCCTCCGTCCATCAGATTTTCCAGGCAGGAGTACTGGAGTGGATTGCCATTGCCTTCTCCATTATAAACTGTAAAGCCCAGTACAAACTTTAGTGGAAAGAACATAGGTTCAGATTAGGCAGCCCTGATTAACAGTGACACTTACTAGTGTGTGATATTTCAACAAGGTATATAACCTCCCTGAGCTTCAGTTTTCTCATCTAGACATATTTCTTCATCTATGACACCTGAAGCATTGCAAACACGTAATATAGGAAAGTTGTAATTATACTGTAGCCATTTCCTAGGAATAACTGAAATATCTCTTCTACTTGGAAGGGCTGCCCCGGGAGGGGAGGTAGGAGTAGGACTTCCTTCAAAAACAGTTCCTCAAAGCACCTTAATGCCAAAGAAGAACAAAGAGGAACAGGGCAAGGTGCTTGGTTTTCCACTGCCATACCCCAGAGCATTTTACATCCAAGCTCTGAAATATTATTAGAAAAGAGGGCAAGATAATCTAGATGTGAAGAAATATGAAAAAGGAACTGTGGAAGTTAATGTTATGTGTCAATTTGACTGGCTTACAAGGTGCCCAGATACTTGGTCAAACATTGTTCTGGGTATATCTGTGAGGGTGATTTTTGGAATTGGTGAAGGGGGTGATGGGATGAATTGGGAGATTGAAATTGACACATATACACCTGATAGTGTGGCACTTAGTTGCTTCAGTTGCCGACCAGCTCTTTGTGACTCCATGGACTGCAGCCCACCAGACTCCTCTGTCCGTATGATTCTCCCGGAAGGAATACTGGAGTGCATTGCCATGCCCTCCTCCAGGGGATCTTCCTCACCAGGGATTGAACCAGAGTCTCCTGCATTGCAGGTGGATTCTTTACTGCTGAGCCACAGGGGAAGCCCCACACTATTGATCTGTGTATAAACTAGATAACTAATGAAAACCTACTGATTAGCACAGGGAACTCTACTCAGTGCTCTGTGGTACCTAAATGGGAAGGAAATAGAAAGAGTAAATACAGGTGTATGTGTAACTGATACACTTTGCTCTATGGTAGAACCTAACACCAGGGCTTCCCAGGTGGTGCTAGTGGTAAAGAACCCACCTGCCAATGCAGTAGACATAGAGATGTGGGTTCAATCCCTGAGTGGGAAAGATCCCTTGGGGGAGAGCATGGAAACCCACTCCAGCATTCTTGCCTGGAGAATCCCATGGACAGAGCAGCCTGGTGTGCTATAGTCCATAGGGTTACCAAGAGTCAGACACAATTAAAGCGACTTAGCATGCACCCATGCAGCGACTTAGCAGCAGCAGCATGCAGGAGCTAACATCACATTGTAAGGTAACTATGTGCTCAGTTGCTCAGTCATGTCCAACTCTTTGTGACTCCATGGACTTTAGGCCACTTGGCTCCTCTGTTGATGGGATCTCCCAGGCAAAAATACTGGAATGGCTTGCCATTAAAATTAAAAAAAAAAAAACAAAAACAGAACTGGTGGACTGAGTAAAGCAGATTGCCCTCCCTGGTGTGGGTGGGTCTTATCCAATCAGTTGATGGCCTACATAGACAAAAAGGCTGAACTGCTGGGAGCAAGGTGGAATACCTCCTGTCTGATTGCTGAGTTGGGGCTATTTTGCCCCTGCTTTTGAACTCAAACTGAAACATCAGCTCTTTCTGAGCCTTAAGCCTGTTGGCCTTTGGACTGGAACAACACCTGGTCCCTCTGATTCTCAGGTCTTGAAACTCAGACTGAAACTTCACCATTAGCTCTCCTGTGTCTCCAGCTTGCTGATTAACCCCACCAAGTGGGACTCCATAATCACCTGAGCCAATTCCCTATAATAAATCTCAATGTATATATAATCCTATTGGTTCTGTTTCTCTGCAGAACCCTAATATAGGAATCTTCACCTTAACTAACAGAGGTTTGACAGCTGGGAGGACTCAAGAAACTACTGTGTCCCTAAATCACCAAGTCTCAGTAGCCTCGTCATATGCAAAGACAGCAACTACTGAGTGTTTGTCCAGCTACCCACTGTGTCCCATCAATGCAAGCTGATAAATCATGGCCTTTCCCTTTTATCTGAGGATGGCAAATCAATACTTCCATTAGTATTATTACTCCCAAGGCACCTCTCCAAGAGCATCTGACACGTCCTCTCCCAAGCACAGAGCCAGAAGGATGATGAATCTGCCTCTGAGATCCCATTGATCACAACAGGAAGGGAGAGGATGAGAAGGAGAGAAAAAAATGCAAGTAAGGGTAGAGGGGAAATAAAGAGTCTGAAAAAGTCAAAAAACACTGCTTAAAGTGTTAAGGGTGGACCCTGAATTTACACTTTGAACATGTTCTCAGGTGATACTTATGTTACTTGTCCAGGAAACTCACTTGAAAACTACTGGTTTACACAATGGATGGATTCTTAGAATGTAACATCTATACATTGAGAGTTCTTTTTCTTCTTATTTGGGCAGGAAAGTATAAGTAAAGAAGAGAGAAAAATCGCCTGCTACCTCACCATCCACGACCCACTGGATTCCATACAGACACACACATCCACACACATGTACACTTCCCTCTTGAAAAAAAAAATCACACTATATATTTTTCTACACTCACCTCCTTCACTGAACACATCAGGAACCTCCCTCCGTATAACTTCTACTAAATGCATAGCACAAGCATTTGTCTAGATTGATCACAATTGTGTGTGAAATCTTCTTCAGTAACTTTATTGTTTTAATTAAACATGTTCAGTGTAAGAATCAAACACTAGAGGAAAATAAAAAGAGAGGAAAACACATCTTAATTCCCACCACTCCAGAGGTAATCCTTGTTGATAAACTGATGTATATTTTCAATGCACATATTCCTTTATGCATTTATAATTTTATATAAACTGAATCCTATAATCCATGCTATTTTGTAACCTGCTTTTTCCACTTACAGAAAATAAGTTTTGATACAGCAAACACAATCTCAAAAATCCTTGGGAAATGTATTACTTAATGGAATCGCCTCGGACTTTTAAAAAAGTCCTCTTATGAAAAGAAACATTCTTCATATAGTAAATTTTTGCCTACTCCTCATAAATCTACTTCAGCATTGTTTAGAGTGTGTGTGTGTGTGTGTGTGTGAATTCCATATTTCATTTACCAGGTCTGCCTTAGGAAGAGTTCACCTGCATTAAGGATTAGCCTTTTGCAGTAAATCAGAATCCACGGTCTAAGTCCCTGTTCACAACACAGATGGTCAGGAACTCAGAGCATCTGGAGTTTCTGGAGTAAATTCTGGATTTTCTCTAGCATCTAGGACTAAAGACACTGATCTGTGATCTCACTCGAGTTTCACCAGTGTTCTGGTTCTAAAATGAGTCACTGGCTAAAGGTCTAGTAAGCAAAAGGCGGAAGTAGGGCGGGGGTGGGGGTGGGAGAGGGAGGGGTGGGGCCTTGATACCATCGATATAGCTCAGAGAGCACACCCGTGTCCCAATACCTGTGCCGGGGGAACTTCAGAAGAACCAAGCCCTCCTTTGCATCACATAACATCATTCCACCTTTTTATTTGGCATCTTTTGGTTAATTTGTCCTCAGTTTCCAGGTAAGCCTTGGTGTGAGATTCACTGAGATCATGCACAAAATGCACCGAGCCCCGTGCCGGCACGTAGCAGGTGCTCAGTAAGCATCAGGGTCGCTGAGAAGGGTCTCCCACTTTGGGCCTGCCTTCCCTCACTGGGCCAGACCAACCTGCGTTCTGTGAACATTAAGAGATGGACATTTTAGGACACCAAGACCCTTCAAGATGAGTTTCCAAAGGATGGGAATGCCTGGTTCCCCCATCAAATCTAAAGCCTGACAAAGCCCAGATGTTACTCACACAGAAAGCAGCCCTCTGCCTAAAGGGGGAAATCACCATCATCGCAGCAAACATGACCTTCGGAGCAGACCTAGCTGACCCAGGACATAGGAGGACGACACACGGCTTCACCTGAAGCGTAAAGCTGGCCATCCTGGCAAAGGGAGGGAGCCTTCAAAACCCTCATGTTCCTTTTCCCCTGAAGAAACTGGGCACCATAGTCAGGTCTAATCACATCCTCCTTTTGCCTAGTTTGTAATACAAAGACACAGTGTAGCCCTAATGTATTTATAGAAGGCAAGGAAATAGAGATTCAAATAAAGGGAGAGGGGGACCACCAGAGGGATGTATCCATGTGTCTCATTCTAAAAAGGGATCAATTAGCTCAGCAGTCCATGCTAAATAATACTTGTCACATTCTGCTAATTCCATCTGATGCCATGCAGAGGGGAAAATATCATGCATCTCAAGCTTTATTAAAGCCATTTTCCCCAGGAGTCTCCCATAACAGCGTGGAAAGCACTTAATACAGTACCTGGAACATCATAAATATAAACTAGTAAAAGCGGCAGCAGCCAAGAATGACTTGCCTAGGGCATCCATTTAGCTAGTTGGAACACTGCTCAGCTAGAATCCAAGTCTTCTCACAGTTAAATGAGAACTCCTCCCGTGAAACCACCCTCACTATCCCTTCAGAGCCTGAGACTTGGCCCTTGTGTCTCCAGTCTTCCAAGTTCTCCAGCCGACCTTGGATCTGTTCTCTCCAACGTCCCTCGAATCCAGGATGATAGAGATATCCCAGCTAAAGAACTAAACTTCACAGGTCTGACACTGACACAACCCATGGAATTCAGTTCTCAAAGCTGAGGATACACATGGGCTTTCCAGAGTCCGGCACAAAGACCCCTCCATCGTGGTCCGGGTCCATCCCAACCCTGAAAGATACAAGAGAGAAAAGTCAGGTGAACCCAGAGCAGCCGCTTCCTTGGACCAGGTCTAATTCTGGCACTTGTGAGTCCTAACCACCTGGAGGATGTGCTTCACAGATAGTATTAGTCATTCAGTTGTGTCTGACTCTGTGACCCCATGGACTGTAGCCTGCCAGGCTCCTCTATCCATGAAATTCTCCAGGCAAGAATACTGGAGTGGGTAGCCATTCACTTCTCCAGGGGATCTTCCCAACCCAGGGACTGAACCCAGGTCTCCTGTATTGCAGACAGATTCTTTACTATCTGAGTACCAAGGAAGCCCACCTCTCAGATACATATATCATTAAACACGGTAGCTGGGCTTTCCTGCCTTCTGGTCCTCCCACACGCTCTTCCCCTGCCTGGAAAACTCTTCCCTTTCTCCACCAATTCATCCTCAGGTTCTCACCTTCAATGTCACTGCCTCAGAGAGACCATCTATGGCAGAAACTGCTAACTGTTTACCTTACATCTCTGCTCCCCTCCTTCTGAGTAATATGATCTCCAAGGTTATAACAGAGCCCCTAAGGGCACATGACATCTGGCATATGACTTCCTTTTCCCCAGCCTCATGTGATTGAGCCTTGGATATGAGCAGAAATGAAGAGCTTTCCAGTGCCCCCTCCCTCTCTTAGTGCTGGACTATAGACAGGTTGGAGAATCACCATGGACCATGCAGATGAGGACAGCGTCCCTCTCCGAGGAAAGACAGAGCAACACACCAGGAGATCCCTGAAATTGTGGGCTTCCATATAAGGCCCAGACTGCTTAAACCTGTGCTACTGTATGAGTGAGAATTCAACATCTACCTTGCTTGCTAAGTCGCTTCAGTCATGTCTGACTCTTTGCAACCCCATGGACTGTAGCCCACTGGGCCCCTCTGCCCATGGGATTTTCCAGGCACGAATTTGAGAGTGGGTTGCCATTTCCTCCTCCATGGGCTCTTCCCAACCCAGGGATTGAACTTGTGTCTCTTTCATCTCTTGCACTGGCAGGCAAGTTCTTTGCCACTAGCACCACCCGGGAAGCCCCTTCTACCTGGCTTAAGCCACTACTATTGAGGATCTCTGTTGGAACACTTGAATGTTACAGTTTTCCAAATACCTCTTCCTTAACCCCCAATAACTCCTGTTAGTCTCTGTCATAAGATTTGGCTCTTTCCCTTCATAGTATTTACCAAAACTGAGTAACTACAAAACTTTCTGTATAGTTATTTAAGCAATATTTATCTCCCCACAACATTATGTTTACCACAGTGGCAGAGCTCATGCTAGGGGTTTTTAAAGTATATATAATAGTTTTATTGAGATGCAATTCACAAACTACCCTCCTATTTAAAGTGTACAACTTGGTTTTTAGTATATTCATTGAGTTATGTAACTATCAACATAATCAATTTTAAAACATTTTCTTCAAACAATCCAAATGGATTGTTTCTACTTTTTGCCTGTTATGAATAATACTTCTGTGAACACCTGTGTAAAAGCATATGTGTAGACCTCTATTTTCATTTCTCTTGGGTATACCCCTAGGAGTAGAATTGCTGGGTCATATGGTAACTCTATTCCAGACTGTTTTCTAGGACTGTCGCACCATTTTACAACACTACCAACAGTGTGTGAGGGCTTAAATTTCTTCCCATCCTCCACCAAGACTTGTCATTATCTTTCTTTTGATTATAGCCATGCTACTGGGTGTGAAGTGATATCTCATTGTGGTTTTGATTTGCATTTGCCTGATGACTAATGATGTGGAGCCTCTTTTCATGTGTTTACTGGCCATCTGCATGCCTTCTTTGGAGAAAAGTCTTTTCAGATCCCTTACCAAGTTCTTAATTTGGCTGTTTTTCTTTTTTATTACTGAGTTGTAAGAGTTCTTCATATGTTCTGGATACAAGTCCCATGTGTATGATTTGTGAATATTTTCTCCACTCTATGGGCTCTTTCAACTTTCTTGATAAGTGTGCGTCTGTTTTCCATAACATTATTTCCAGCTTAAAGCATAATGTATAGTTCATGTAGGCACTGCAGTGATTTGGGAAAAAGAAAAGGAGGAAGGCAGGAACTTTTAGGGACCATGTGGTTTAATTTCCCTGTTTTACAGATGGGGAAACTGAAAGCCTTGAGACATTAAGATGCTGCACAATGAGATAACAAAAACAAGGAGCTAGAAGTTAGACCTGGGTTCTAGTCCCAGCTTGTGAGAACTAAGCAGGTCACATAATCTCTCTGCACATCAGAGAACTCCTCCTTCCAGTGAGGTACTAGAAGGAACAAAGTGAACGAATGCATAAGAAAGCACTGCTTGAACGTGAGTTATAACTCTTGAGGCCCAAGATCAAATAGCTAAATCAGTCAAGTCAGAAAAAGGTGGCAGATGACCCAATTTCTGGTCCAGGTGCATGCTGGGGCATTATAATACAGTTTTCAGATTGTTGCTGATTCCCATCATCAACTGGGGTATCTTCTGGTTCAACACAGGGAAGTATCTATCCAGAATCACTCAAATTCTGAGTCTTCCTACTCACTGAGCATCCCAGACAAGAAGTGATGCTTCTACTAAGTACAGTCCCCGAGCAAGGATTGTGTCTCATTCACTGTGGAATCCTCAGTACCGAACACTGTGGCAGGCACATGGCAGATGCACAGAAGCACTGTTTAGTGAATTAGCAGCTGAATGAACGAATGAGCACGTGTAGCATGAACCTCTACCCCACGACCTTAACGAAGCAGATGGGGATGAATTTTTATGGGGTGGAAGGATTCTGAGGTAGCATCTGGGCATAGCTAGGGGCTGTAAAGCACAACAATTGATAGCATGCTCTGGTGTTTGGTGACCAGGTTCTAATCCTAGCTCTGCCACTGGCCAGCTTGGAGACCCTGGGCACATTACTGACCACTCTGGGACTGTTTCCTCATCTGACTAGGAGGATAATAGACCCACCTCACTGAGTTGTTGTGGGGGTAAGCAAGATGATGTGTGTAGAACACAGTGCTTGACTTGCAGTAAATACTCAAGTAATATGAGCTTTACATCAGAATCAGGAATGAATGATGTGACAGATGTACCAAGTCTGCTACGAGTGCAAAGGGGGAAAGAGGCAGCCACATATTTTGATCTCTACTTAAATGTACATCTGTTTATATCTATCACTGTGCTACACCCATGCTTTCCACTCCTGTTCCATGCCAGGCTTCATGCTCTGTTCATCCATGGCCCTAAGCCAAGGCTCCAGGCATTTTTCATTCTGGTTGGATCCACACAATTTGGTGATTACTATATAAACACCATGTTTTGCTCACACTGCAGCATCAATTCTGCTTACTGTAAACAATCCACTTGGCTCTCACTTCCCCCGGGTGGTGTGGAAAGTCTTCTCTACCATCCTCAACTCAACCTGTCACACTTAGAATTCAACGTCATGTACAATGCAAATACCCAGATTTGAGAAGCTCCACTGATTCACTGCTGCAGTAAATCTCACTTCCTCCCTTTTTTATGAAGGAAAACCAAGAACATGGGAGGGGAAAGGGGGATACACTTCCTGCAAAAAGTTCCAACTTAGATGACTCTGAGATATAAGAGCTAGCAACACAGGAATCTAGTGGGAGGTGGGGAGGCACACAACATGAAAACCACCAAGCACCAACCAAGTGCTTGCCAGACCCACACAAGGCACTTCACATGCAAATCGGTAGGAAGTAGATACTGTTGCCTTCTCCACTTTACAAAAAAAAAAAAAAAAACTTGAGGAGGAAGAGAAAGGGAAAGGGAAAGAGGATAAAGGCTAAACTGTTAAAACCCTCACCCTAGTACACACACACACAAAACAACAATTTTAACCACTCTGCCCCACTGGCTGCCTCTTGGAAAAGGTTCCTTCCCTAAAGCAATGTAAAGATTAGGTAAGGTGGTGATGTATATAGATAAAAAATAAGTAACTGTAGAAGGCAACATATAATATATGCTAAAATAGGCTCATGGATATATTGCACAACATGGGTAATAAGGCTAATATTTTGTAATAACTGCAAATGGAAAGCAGCCTTTAAAAATGTTAAAATTTTAATTAAATTTTTTTTTAAAAATAGGAATTCCCTGACAGTTCTGTTGTTAGGACTCCACACTTCCACTGCAGGGTGCACAGGTTCAATTCCTAGTCAGGGAACTAAGATCCTGCATGCTGTGTTGAGCAGCCAAAAGAAGAAAAGAAATCTATATGCTAATACTGGCATCAAGAAGAAGGACCTTGAGCTGGTAGAAAGAAGACCTCACTCTAGGAACAGTTCCCAGGAAAGCTCCCCTCACAATCGACCTTGTCCCCATACATGGAACCCAGTGCCTGGGCTAGACCTCGGCTTACCTGACTCCTCTTTCTTTCTCACCCTCCCTTCCACCTCTCTGCAAAGTCTGTGAGCTCTACCTTCAGAGCATACAGGAATCTTACCTCTTTCTCTCACTCACACCGCCATCACCTCCCACTGAGGACCTGGTAACAATCTCCTCACTGGGTCCCTGATTCCACTCCTGCCCCTGCTGTCCATCCTCCAAACAGTGGCTGGGAAGAGCCACTCAAAAGGCAAATCAGGTCAGCCACTGCCCTGCATAAAGCTTCCAAATTCTCTCAAAGCAACACCCAGACCCCCTAGCACTGTGTATAAGGCCTGTGTGATCTGGTCCCGTCCCATCTCCAGCCTCATCTCCCACCATCCTTCCCTCACTCATCTACTCCTCCCCACCTGGCCTTCTTGCTGTTCCCAGTTCCTTCCTGCTGCTGCCTTTTCCTGGGATGTTCTTGCCCCTTCTTCCAGAGTCTTCTCAAGTGTCACCTTGTCTGAGTCACCAGAACACCTCCCCTCACCTAAAAAAAAAAAAACCATACACACACCCACACTCACCCCCAAGGACTCTAGCTCTATGCCTGCTCTTTTTTTCTTCACAGAACTTCTCACTATTTGAAAGGTACAGCTACCTATTTGTTTATTGCCTGCCCCACAAGAATGGAAGTTCCAGGAGGATAGGCACCTTGACCAGAATAATGCCTGACAAGGAGCAGGTCAGTTCTCTACCTTTTTTTTCATGATCATCTCTCAAAAGAGCCTTTTTAGGGATTTTTCCTAATCATCTCCACTATGAAATTTTAATACCATAGATATGTCACATATCTGTTCATGTACTATATGTGTATCTGTGCTTTATACACAAAAGGAATGAAACAAGCCAATTTTTGTGCCTTTGGGGGGTGATAGTTCCCCTGTTGGGAATGCAGAGAACAGGTGCTTGATAAATATTTGTAGAACAGATAAATCGCCTGAGGTGGACAGCAGGCTGAAAGACAGACATTATTCAAGGTATCAAGTTCAGGTCAGGAAATTCCCAGCGACCTCACCACCCAGCCCTCAAATCTGCAAAGTGAGTACATCCTGTCAAGAGGTGTCTGGTGACTATGTGGTATTTTTCTAATTCAGGTTTTCAGCTGTTTTTTTTAAAAAAACCTTACCTTATTTTGCATCCCAAATCTTACCATTATTTTGGATGCTTAAGTTCACTATTCCTTCACCTCAACCCCAGGCATGCTTTAAAACCCAGATAAGCGTCACCTACCCCCAATTCATGAACAATACATTCTTCATCCATAAACCTTCACTGGTTTCTACGTTAGCCAGATTCTGGAGATGAAAAGACAATGATGATCCAACTCCTGCCCTCTGGCAGCTTTAGGCATGTGAGGGTAGGCAAGAAGTTTAGTATAATACAGCATACCAAGTGCTCCTATACGAGAAGGGTCAAAGTGCTTTGAAAAGACAGTGAAATCTCTCCATCTACAGCCAGCTATCCATTCGTGCATCACTCATTCACAGAGCACATGCCATGTCATGATCTGGGGCACGACGCTGGGGTACAGCAGGGAACAAGACGAGCATGGCTGCTGCTGTGGTCTTCCTGGAGATGGCTGAGTAACAGGGGGGACTGAGGTCTTACTGATAACCTCACGGAACAAGTGAGTTCAAATGTGAGAAGCGCTACCAGTGGAAAAGTACACGATCCTATCAAGCACCTGGTAGTGAGGAAAAAGTGACGTTTAAGGAGAAATCCTGAAGGATGAATAGGCTGTGGTCGGGAGTCCAGGCAGAGGGAACAGAATGTTCTGACACTATGAGATAGGACAGGAGTAGGCACACAAGTGGGGACTGAGAGGGACCCCTCTCCTGGGGAGAGTACTGAGACCAGGGATGATAAGGTCATCCCAGAGGTGAGGGAGGCCCAGGCAGCCGAGATCCAGTTCATATCACCCTTTCTTAGGAATTGGGGAAAAAAAGAGGAAGCACAGAAATGATGTGATCCTGACTGCACTTTTAAAACATTCTGGCCAGATGCGATGAATGGTGGGGGAAGGGCATGAAATAGTCCTGTTTGGCCATCATCTGATCATGCAATGATCCTGTGGGTTTTTGTCTCCATCACTGCATGTTTGTGAGACTGAATTTCTCAAAAACAGGTGTCTATTGCACATGATAGACAATTAGAAAACATTTCTTGGGTAATTACTCTGTGATAACAAACTCTATGTCTTTCTCATAACGAACAACTCCTTGCCTCTGCCCTCTGAAAGAGTCCCTCCTGTCCCCAACGGTCCCGCACCCTCTGCCACTGTTACATTCTGGTTCTGAAGACCACCACACCTTTCAGATAACCTCCTCACAAGCTCTCTGAACATTCATCGCATTGCCCGGACAGGGGACATCGGAGTCACCCAGACCCTTCAACCTCTGGTTCTTCAGAGTTTGCATCACCAGTGAGGCAGGAGTTCACACCTGTGCTGCTGAAGCAGGTCACAGTGAACTTCAACTGCACAGCCAGAACCATTTCTCAGCCACAATGGAGAACAGGACAGAGCAACTCAGCAAAGTAATTGCCTCCCATTTACAAGGACATACTCTGCACTGTTGAGATGGTTTATCAACTTCATGAGATTTGTAGTCAGAAAACACTGAAACAAAAGAACAATACGAAGGCCTTTTAACCACTGACTGTTTACATTTATCAGCCTCCTGTTCTATCCATTATTAGCACTCCCCCAGGACAGAACCCAGGGAAAAAAACTGAAATTATATGAAATCAATAAAAACTTGAATTCTCCAGGTACACAAGACAGAATTCTGTTGTGTAACTCTGTTGGGTAAATGTATGCAATTTATCCTGTGGAAAGAAACCCACATCTGACCTGGTCTTATTGTGTTATACTAGATGAACAATCCATTGCTGTTTCTAAGAATTCATGCCCTTCTCCATCATGCATTTTCCCTATTCTTTGAGGGAAAAATAAAAACTAACCCAAAAGTTGTCATAAATATGATCTTGCCCCCCAAAATTACCAACATGGCACTCTGCTCTGGCTATATACAGTTAGAATATAGGAATGAGTGTCTAGCATGTGAGACTTTGAGGAGAGCTACTAACTAATCTAGTACAACTTTGCAAACCTAAAATCCTTTCAAAACTAAATGAATCCTGGTCTTGCAGTTCGTTTCCAAAAGGTGTAAAGGAGAGGCATCCAAATTGCTTTATATGCTCTCCACTAAAAAAATAGTCCCTTACATAGCACTTTCTTTTAAACAGTCTGCATAATTGTCTTGTTTAGGTCTCCATACACAGCCTTAGAAGGAAAGCTGGAACAGACATGGCCATATTAAAGAAACAGGGTCAACAAATCTTTGCCAAGAAGAAACTGCAGGGTTATCCTCCAGGGTTAAACTTCGTTAGCCCTTTGTATAAAACAAAATCCTCTTATAAACAGGTGGCAAGTTCTTATGGACAGAAAAGAGACTTAATAAAAAACACAACTCACCAAACAACTGACTGTGGCCCATGTATGGGAAGGAGGTCAGGGAGGCACCTCGAGGTTCTGGGGCCCAGTTGGCCAGAAATCAGACAGAGCTTACTGCATAATAGGCCTAAATCTGCAGAAACTGACATCTGGATTCACTCAGCAGAAGCCAGCAATACCTCTGGTAGTCCAGCTTATCCACTTCAAAGGAAATTGTTTCCTATTAGGGAGGGGGAGGTGGTGGAGGAGCGGGGTTCTAAATTCTCTGTCCTGTTTCCAATGGCCTTGACTGTCTCTCCCTCTGTGCATAGCCTCTGCCACATCCAGGGTCCATGCCCTTGTGGTTACTAAGGTACCAGTTTCTGGGGATTTCTCTGACTCTCTCCCACTTCCCCAGGCTAGCATGCTCACCTGTAGAAACACAAATTTCCAGGGCATTAAACTCTGTGGATGCACAAAATGTAGAATTTGACCTGCTAGGGGTACTCCCTGCCCCTGGCACAATGACTGGTTCACAGAGGACACTAAAATAAATGATAATTATAACAATTACCATAACATCTAAGATATATTAAGTGCTTATTATGTGCCACTGGGCTAAATGATTATTTTACTTAATATTCACAGCAAAGCTGTGAGGTAGGTTCTACCATCCATGTCATTTTATAGATGGGAAAAAGTTCAAAAGACTTGCCGAAGATCACACAGTCAGCAAGTTAAGGAATTGGGATTTCAACCTAATCATTCTGATTCTTGAATCCAGGTCCCCTACAGCCCAGTTGCTTAGGTTAAGTGAATTAACCAAGTTTCACCAAAGCCAGCAAACTAAAGAGCCCCACCTGGCCTACATGCTCTCCAGCCCGAGCCAGACTGGTCCTCTCCTCTTCAAACCACTCCTGGTTTCATTGGAGGAAGTGAGCCCTTTGGACAAGGGTAGAAACCGCTCACACCCACCACGTCAGCCAGATTTTCTTAAGATACTAGAAATAATCATCCTCATGAGAGGGGTTCTTGGACAAGCTTCATAGCAAACATGGTTTTACAAAAGCTTCTGTTATAAAAGGGAAAAAAAAGCCCTCTGTGTGACAAAGTCACATGAATGGGTGGATGACAAGTCTTCCATCCAGCCCTCTCGGAACTGCAAGATGATGGTGTGTTTCAACAGTAAATAACACAGGGTTCCCAAAGACACCAAGTGAACAAATCAAGCAAATCCTCAGTCTTCTCCTCATCCCAGATTTCTCTTTTCCCCCTGGCATTATCATCTTACTTAGAAAATCCTTTCTGGGCCCTTCTGCTCTACAGAGCAAGACTGTCACTTAAAAGCCTGTTCACTAACTGAAATTGCTCTTCTGTGGCGGCAAATAAAAACCACGGGCAGCTCGGACAAGTTTATCATGGGAGCTGATTAATTAGCAGTTATAGAGCCCTGAAAATAGAATTCCATTTCACTAACCCAGAAATGTAACTTTGAAGTGAACACTGTTATGATTTAAACACATTTGCTCCATGGTGGGGAAGCTATAGAGGTAGTAGAAAAATGGGAAGTCTATGTGTTTATTTGAAGTATGACAAAATATGAAGGGTTTTTTAATAATAGCATCAATAATATCTAACACTGAGCTAGGATCTGTCCCACCCGTGTCTGTTCTGAGTGCTTATGTGTATCTGCCTGATTGGGCCTCAGGACCATCCTAGGAGACAAACACCATTATTGCCCGCACAGGATGAAATAGAGGCCCACAGCTACTGAATGGAGCAGCCAGGGTTAACACTCAGGCAGGTAGAACCAAACCACTGGGATGACAGTGGGCATGGACGCTGGGTTCCAGGAGTATGTGCAGTGTCTGCACATAATTTTGATTGTCATGAGTAGTCTGGGCTGCTAAAGGTATCTGGTAGACAGAGACCAGGGATGCTGCTAAGCATCCTACAATGCACAGGACAGTCCCCAAAGCAAAGAATTTTATCAGTCCCAAAATATCGATGGTTTTGGGGAGCAGAAATCCTACTCCAGAGCCTCACCCATGTCACTGTGTCTGAGGGCTATGCTCAGGAACCAGGGCTTCCTATACAAGAGGCAGGTCTCCAATAGTGATCCCTTCCCTATGTACTAGGAAGGTACACGTGCTCCTTCCTGGCCAGTCACCTCGGCGGCAGCAACACCCATACACAAGGCTAATGCTGCCATCCTTGCCTGAGGTCTGGATGTGACCTCTTGAAAGCCTGTGAGATTTCAGATTCCCTATCAAGAGCTAGGAACTCTCTAGAAACAATATTAATTAAACATATGCTGTTGGGGCAGAAATAGCCGAAGCATCAGTAGAATGAAAGTAAGATTCTAAAAAAACATCTGTGTATATGTGGGAATTTAGAGCCAGGTAAAAATATCCTTTCAAATCAAAAAGCAGCTGAGAGAGGTTTACCAGAATGCTCTGTACTCTCTATGCAACTTGTCTATACAGCCAAAACTACCCTAAAGTTAAAAGTTTATTAAAAAACAAAAAACAGCAGAGGGGAAA
Organism: Cervus canadensis; assembly: GCF_019320065.1. Classification (NCBI taxonomy): domain Eukaryota; kingdom Metazoa; phylum Chordata; class Mammalia; order Artiodactyla; family Cervidae; genus Cervus; species Cervus canadensis. The sequence continues at coordinate 37,332,959 of NC_057389.1, forward strand.
ACTGGTTATCTATAGAGGAAAATATTAACATCAGATCTAACGCTTTATGAAAATACACTTCAACTGGATGAAAAAGTTAACTGCAAATAAACAATGTGATAATAATTTAAACCATAAAAGTTTCATAAGTAAATATAAGAATAAATCTTTATAGCCTTCACTTGAGGAAGGCCTTTCTAAACAAAGCACGTGGACTTCCCTCGTGGCCCAGTGGTTAAGAATCTCCCTTGCAGTGCAGGGACATGGGTTCAATCCCTGGTCCAGGAAGATACCACATGCTGTGGGGCAACTAAACCCATGTGCCACCACTACTGAGCCTGCACTCCAGAACCCCCACTCTACAAGGGAGGCTACCATAAGGAGAAGCCCCTGCACTGCAATGAAGAGAAGCCCTGGCTCGCCCCAACTAGAGAAAGCCCACACACAGCAGTGAAGACCCAGCACAGTCGTAAATAAATAAACTTCTTTTTTTAAGGCAACTAAACCAGCAAGGGAAAGACTGGCAGGTTTGAGACCACCGAGGTAGGCAAACACTAGGTGGCCAAACACTTGCACGCTGAAGACAGAAGTATCAGTTCAGTAGAGAAGGAAATCAGAATTGCTTTTACAGCTTTCCTCTGGGAGAAATTTCACAGCCAAAGCTCTGCATCTCCGATTACAGAAGTCAAAGCGAAAGGGCCGGGGCGGACTCCTGCTGGCATTCCTTTCTAACGAGCTTTAGATTTAGAAGGGAAATTCTCTTTCCTGGTGCCTCGGGGCTGGAGGAAGTCTCTGGCAAGCAGATGGAGTGTCAGTGAAGCATAGGTGCAACCCTAGAGCCTAAGTCCCAGCTTTGAGAGAACAAGGGGCTCTTTCCTTGCTATTTTAATATCCAAGCTGACCTGGGTGACAGCCCCTCGAGCAGTGGGAACAGTGGTCACAACTATTAGAGGCCAGGCAACCTCTGGTCCCTGCACACGAGGCCCCCGGCCAGAAGGGTGGCACGGCCTGCCCCTCCCTGGGCCTCAGGAGACAAAGCTGAGACACTTTTTCAGCTACACACCCCAAACTCTGGTTTTAGTTTTCCCTGCGATCTGTGCAGTTTTACGCCTACCCCTCCAAGAAATACTACAAATCCAGGATGGTCATTTTTTCAGCATGACCTATATCTCCAATAAGAAATATATCCAAATAGTCATGATCTTAAAAGATACAAATTTCTGGCAGAGTAAAGGACCTAAGAAAAATCTGTATAGAGAGATAGGGAAGCTCTCTGCCACTCTCTGATAGTATAACCATCCGTTTGCATTTTCTCCATATCTTTTTTTTAAAGAATCAAAGACATTTTCCAAGAGAAATAACAACAAATATCATGCAAAACTCTATATCACAGCCAATCTGGACTGGAAAAAATTAGAGGGTCTGAGTTGGAGTCATTCCTGGGCAGTGGGGCCATGGGTAGGATGTTTGAACTCTTTGCGTCTCAATGGGAAAAATGGATATAACTCATTCATTCAACAAATATTTAATAAGCTCCCATTATGTGCCAATTCTGCTGTCTTTACTAGTCTTACAGATAAGGAGAATTACATCAAATGACTCATGAAAATGCTTTGCAAATTGTAAAAATACTTCCTTCAGTCATCATTAACATAAAAAGAATGTCTTGTTGTTACTGTCATTGTTATTATTAAGATTGAGGCCAGGACCAAAATAAGGAACTTACGCCAGATTGTATTCAGGACAACCAGAGGGAGGAATCACCATCTGAATTTTTTTTTAAAAAGTGCTCTTAAGAACCACACCCAAGCCTATAAAACGCTGACACTCAGGAGAGAAAAAAAAAAGCATTGGCTAAAGATTTATCCCAAAGAAGGTAAGACTCCACCAAGTTTCTACAGGGTCCTTGGAAAAAGTGGGATGATAGGAATTCAGAGATCAGAGGATGATCAAGAAACACCACAGGCCTTCCAGTCAGCACTGCAGCCCATCCCATGCCTAGGCCTGGTGAGGTCCTGAAGAAAAGACTCCAACCCCACGCAGCCCACGTGCTACCAACCCGAGCAGCTCCAAACTATCTGAACAAACCCCAAAGTCAAGGTTTCTCCTTTCTTCTCCCTTTGCGAACTCTACCATGAAGAGTGTGCTTATCTGTTCTGAGAAGTGCAATGCCTAAGGACAGCAAGGTGATTTTTATTAAACAAAGGAACAGAAATCCGTTCTGTTCAAAAACCCATAATTTACAACACAGGGAGAAATGTCAGCAGTGCAGGGCAATCAGAAGAGTTTGGGGCAAAACCAAGGGGAATTCTGGGCAGGCAAGTGAAATAATGGACACTGATTGCAAAAGTCCCAAAAGACAAGAAAATGCAATCATACAGTAATTAAGCCTTCAGGAAAGAAAAGCTACACTATTTGCCCCCATTAAAGTCAGGTTCAGCATGTAAAAAAAAAAAAAAAAAAAAGATTCTTTTCAAAAAAGAAAACTCTTAAAGACTGAATGAGATCCAACATTATGTAATAACCTAAATGGGAAAAGAATCTGAAAAAGAATGGATACATGTATGTGTATAACTGAATCACTATGTCATACACCTGAAACTAACCTGACTTTGTTACTTAACCATACTTCAGTATAAAATTAAAAGTTTTTAAAAAATTAGAAAAAGATTGTATGAGATCAAAAATAGGAACAAAACTGACAAAACGGTCATAATTCCTTACTGTGTAGCCCCCAAGTTACACCATATGTACTGTGCAATATTTCCATGCTATTTTCACTACAAAAAAAGCTTATGACTTGCTAAATAAAGGCTACAGTCTACAATTCCAGGGTTTAAAACATACTATTTTATCATCCCTATAGATTCTATAGCATTTCCAGGCCCCATCCTACCTCACCCTGAAAATAACAAAAGGTTAAAAATATTTTCCTTGTGAAACTGGAGCCACATCTTAACTAAAGCACTGGAAATCTCTCCAAGCCCCTGACATTTTTGTATTTATAGACCATGACAGAAGTCTCACCTACTTTAACTCATAGTGTCATTCAATATGCCTTAAACATCTTGATTATATCTTTAATGTGCCATTTACTCTGAAATAACCCACTGTACAAAAGCCAGCTGCCTTTCAGACAGAAGATAAGTACATAATAAATCAGCTTGCAATGATTCTTTTTTCCAGCTCATACTCACAGCGAGCTCCTAAAATTTCATTTTACTTTATCTTTCCAATTCAGCGGCCGTTCTCGCCCTCCTCCTTCTGCTACTCGCCCCTGTGCGTCCAGCCCACCCGCCCTGTGGCCCAGCTCCTGGCCCAGGCGTTACCACTCCACTCGGCTCTGCTGCCGCCGTCCAGGGAAGGATGAGGGCTGTCAAGTCTTGGAGCGAGAGCATCTTTCTGGAGAAAGGCTCTCGCTCGCAGGGGCAGAGGAAGGCACGCAGGGCCTATTTGCATATGCTTTTATTCCATTTCCACACCCTGCGCGCTAACGCTCTCTGGAAAGTCCCTTCTCGAATCCCTCCTCGGCGCAGAGACGGGGGAAGAGGCAGGGCCGGAATGGAAGGTTCCAGCCTGGCAGGGTCAGCCTCTCCCCGGGGAGTAGCCTCAACCTGCCTACCGCTGCCCGCTGGGTCTGGACCCTCGGGTGGGGGCCCGGGACCCTCTCCCCGCGCACGATGCGAGCCGAGGACGGCCCGGGCCTGCGCGCTCCGGGGAGTTCTGGGCGCGATGCTCTCGCTCTGCTCCAGCCTCCCCCGAGGAAGTTCTGGTCAGGCGCTCGGTCCCGGGCTTCCTGTCTGTACTCTCCGCAGCCCCGCGGGGAAATCCCGAGAGATTGATCCGCTGCCCAACGAGCCTGTCGGCTTTTCAAGTATGTGCAGGTTGAGTTTCGGTCCAAACCTCAATTTAACGTTAACCATAAATAAATAAATAAATAACATATGTGCAAGGCATTCGTTTTAAAAAGAAAGAAGAAAGCAAAGAGAAGCAGCCTTTGGGGTCAGGATCGGGCAGAAAGCTCCTTTCCTTGCTGCAGATAGACAAGGCCTGGATCGGTTTGAACAAATGGATGCTTTGAAATGTAAACTGGCTACTTGAAGTGAGCGCTGATCTAGCAGGCAGTAGACCCAGAAATGTTCTTCCTACTACTATTTTCTGAAACGTGGACGTACAAAGCTGTTTCACTCAGCTAATAGCAATAATCGCTCCATTTTAATTGATTCTTACTATGCACCGGGCATTCTACTCAAATGTTTCACAGGCAAGGTCGTTCCTAATCCCACAGCAGCCTGGCAGGGAGCGGGTAAAATGAACCCCATCGTACTGATAAGGGAATTTTATCCCCCAGGAGGCTAGGGCAACTTGCCCAAAGTCACACAATTAGTAACTCCTGCCAGGAGTACCCCATCCTTTTCCCAACCTGGAAAAGCCTCCCTAAACCTTTGGAATATGCCATTGCAAATGAAGATTCCCAGATAAAGTAACTACCCTTCCCTACACTGGAAATTTACCCATGGACAGAAAGGAGCCAATTTAAAGCTGTTTGCTTCCAAGTAGAGTTAGTCATTTCTCTGACCTCCCCAAGGTGTTCACTGCTTACTTACTGGGCTCCCAAAAGCTTTGTTTGAACTTCTATTATAGGTAACTTTTTAAAAAGCAAGTATTTATTGAGTGCTCATTACATGCCAGGTACTGTACATACATACAGGTTCTTATTCAATTCTCCCAACCATGCCAAAAAGTAGATCCTGTTATCCCCAGATTATAAATGAGGAAACTGAGGCTCAGAGAGGTTATAAGCTTGCCCAAGGTCACACAGCCAGAAATGAGCAAAACCAGGGTTTGAACTGAGATTCGCTCTCCTCAGAGCTCTGAACCCCAGGTGCTGCATCCCACTGCCCCTTAAGGGAGCCAACATCAAAACTCTGTACTTCTGTGAGATTCTCTCTGGTGAAAAAGGAGTTCCTTGGCAGTAGGGGCCTGATGCAGGCATCTGAGTCAGCTCTGAGCTGAATTTTAGGCATTATTTGGCATTTTTATTAAACACTGGATGGATGAGAGAGAGAGGAAGGATAAAGTGATCAGAAGACTTACGGATGTTCTTAACCCATCTCACATTGAAGTAAGGAGTAAGTGATCTATTTGTGAAGCTTTTATAAAAGGTTAAGAGCTGCATCATGTCAATTAGTGACAATCTTGCTTAAAGAACCATTTAGGCCCATTAACTGGAGCTTAATGCAAATGGATAAACAGAAGAAACCCAGGCCTGGCTAGTTTCTGCTAACAAGTTCGTTACCCTGTTCCAGTCAGTTAACTTGACTTCTGGGTCTGCATTCTTTAAGTCTCCGTTGGTATGGTTTTCTAGAAACCAGGAAGTACATGGACAGAGCCAGGATTTAAATACTACATGCCACCAGCTGGGTCTTCCCTGGTGGTTGGGTGGTAAAGAATCCGCCTGCCAATATGGGAGACACAGGTTCAATCAATCCCTAGGTCAGGAAGATCCCCTAGAGAAGGAAATGGCAACCCACTCTAGTATTCTTGCCTAGAAAATCCCATGGGCAGAGGAGCCTGGATGGCTGCAGTCTATAGGGTTGCAAAGAGTCTGACATGACTTAGTGACTAAAACAACATGCCACCAGCTCTGTGTACCTCACATACAAACTCTAAATTTGAGCCAGGTTTTTAGATAATATAAGAATTTAGCTTCCTTTTATAGTCAAAATTCATATCATTTTTATTTTATCTTGTGGGAGGGGTGACCTTAAATACCATTTATGGAATTTATATGCCAGGCAAAGTTCTAGGCACTTTACCTACATTCTCATTTAATGCACATAAAATAGATGTTACCATCCCCATCCTACAGATGAGAATTTACAGATGACTGAGACTCAAAGAGGTTTCATCACTTCCCAGAGTTATAGACTGAAGGAGGTGATGCTGGGAGGAGAGGAATTTTCGAGTGAGTATGACTCTTCCTGGGTGACAAGAACACTGCCTTTCCTGACTTGGAGCCCCAATCTAACTACATGCTGTGCTATTCTTTCCAGGTGCTCACAAGCACAAAAATTAATAGGATTACTGGGCTGGAGCAATTTTCTACCCAGTTACGTGGGAGGCAAAGGGTACAATATGAAAAAATTTGATCCCTGCATTGTTTTATTTTAAATCCAAAGCAGGGCCACGTTTCCTTTTGAATAATTCACTCACCCATCCCCCACTTTCTAAATATTACATATAAGGCAGCCCTTGATTTTTCACAATACTGTGTTAACTAAAACTAATGTTGGGTTAAAGTTCATAAATTCATACAGCGTTCTGATGTTATGTTGAGGAGGCATTTAATAGCTATTAACATTGGTTTTGTAGGATTCTTTTTGAATTTTGGAGCCAGCCAGTTCTTCCCCCATGAGCCCTGGAAAAGCACAGATAGGTAGTGTCCAGAGATTCTGACACGTTACCTGGGTCCACGTTTAAGAGATAACTTTGCTCCATGATTCACGATACACTTACAGGAAGCCTGGGAACCTTGCCACTCTCCACCTTAAATATCACAGTGTGGGCTCAGGGGTACAAAAAAGTCAGACTGGAAAGATGACCTCAAACGTGCCCCTGACTACTTTGGGGACATCTCTACCTAAGTTCTTTGGCCCTCAGACACTATGATTTGGTACTAGGAAACTGTGACTTAGGTGGCTATGAAAAATACCCCCCCAAGTGTCATGATGATGCTTGTGTTTCCAGCCCGCTGGGTTGCTGAGATGTTTGGGGTTCTTGAACCCAGGAAATCCCCAAATAAGACAGGCTCTGTAGGGGTGAGGGTTAGAGCTGGTGCCTCAAACAGCTTATAGTTCAGCTGGAGCCCAGAATGAGGATTCAATTCATCCTCCTGTCTGCAGGTCCGAGGGAGGATTAGCTGTGCCTGGTGGACTGCCTCTATCCAAAGGAAAACCCCAGGTCACCAAGCGCCCTTCTGCTCGGGTGCCACCTACAGAGCACATGAGCAGCAGCAGGCCCCACTCTGCCACATCCCAGCTTCCCCTCTCTCCGCCATATCACAGGACTATCCAGCATGCATGCTTGGTCCAACGCTTTTAACTTTTCATTTGTGCACGCCTGGTCTCTCCAACTTAACACCCTTCAAGACAGCAAGGAGTAATACAAAGAGCCAGACATTAAACTCCAGCTGAGAAAAACTAAGCTTATTGATTTCTAATATAATTGGGAATAACTCCTATCTCACAGGGGTATGTTAAAGCTTAAATTTCTTTTTTAAAAAGCAGTTAAGTGCCAAATACACATAATCCTTGGCAGGTCCTGAAAATGACAGAGTAAAAAGATCACCTATTAAATAACTTTGTATTTCTTGGGTGGCCTTTCCCCAAGCTGGACCTCCAGAGAGGCAGTGCCAAAGAAGAGATGATACTCCACTGCGACAGAAACAGGCAGGAAAATAATAAGGATGCCAGCCATGTTCCTGCATTCTGAGGGGCCGCTCCTGAGCCTGAAAGCCATGCACCTTCAAGGTGGGAACAACATAGTGGGCCCGAAAGAGTGATAGAGCATCCTCATCTCTGGATGTGGAAGACTGAATAAAGCTGTCTTAACATCAAAGCACTGGCAGCAAGTCTGTCAAAAATAGTGTAAAACAGATAGCTAGCGGGAAGCTGCTATATAACACAGGGAGCCCAGCCCAGCGTTCTGTGACAACCTCAAGGGGTGGGATGGGGGAATAGGAGGGAGGCTCCAGAGGAAGGGGCTATATATGAATATATACTTACAGCTGATTCATGTTGTTGAGCAGCAGAAACAACACAACATTGTAAGACAATTATCCTCCAATAAAATTTTTAAAAATAGGGAGTTGGCTAAATAAATTATGGTGTATCTACCAAAGAGTTGTATCCACTCTATTTAAAATGATGCTAAAGAATGCTTTATTGTAGCTTTCAAGATCTTCTAGATATTTTTAAAAGGGAAATAACACTATCAAATACATGCTGTCATGTAATTCCTATTAAAAAAAAGTGAAAGCAACACACCAAGAAAAGTAATGTACAAAACGGAGATGTAACTATGTGAGATGTTTCTTAAATTTTCTCATCTGTGCTTCTACATTTAAAAAATAATTCAAGTGTATTGGTTTTACAAAAAGAAGGAAAGTGTTTGAGATAGAGAGAGAAAGGAAGAAAGGGAGGGAGGAGGAGAAAGAAAAAAGGAAAGGAGGTCAGCAAGCAGGGGTTCATAAACATCTTCCTACCAAGTTACTTCTCTACTTTCTGCTCTGCTTTCTTCAAAACCCCTGCTGAGGAAAAACACCAGCCGTGCTGCTACTTATGCTAGTAAAAGATTCTAGATAAGAGCCCAGGAACATATATCCCATGCATTAACAGAGAATAAACATTTACAGATCAAAGATAAATGCAATTTAACAGTAATTTTAAGCAAAAAAAGTACTTTGTCTTTCCTATGTGCTCCTAAAAGTATGATGGGACCCTGAAAATAACCAAAAGCTTTCAACTAAGCAGAATGATCCAGAGCAAGTTGTAATATCTTCTTCAAAAAGCATCCTGAGAAAAAATACAGTTTATAGAAAATAATATTAGGGAAGTGATTTTGTGGAGCAGAACTATTTGAGATCACAACCTGGGTCTGGCAAAAAACCATGGTGTAATGTCGAAGCAGTGGATCCAGAACCAGACTGCCTACATTGAATTCACGTGCTTTCACTTTCCAAGAAGGCAACTTCATCTCATTTGGTCTCTGTTGCCTCATCCTGGGGATAGAAAAAAATAGCAGAACCTCGTAGAATTTTCATTAGCAGTAAGTGAGTTTGATGCATATAAAATGTCTACAACTATAGTCAACATACAGTAGGTACTCCAAACATACATAATTGATGATTCTACTAAGCCCTTACTATATACTGGCTGTCTAGCATCCATTTCCCTTCCAAACACTGCTTTATGAAATCATTACTCCCCTGTTCTCATCCCTTCTATTTTGAATGGAATTGATCCTACTCTCCCTTTCAAACGTGGTTGCTGATTGGGTTAAACCACTCTTCTGAACAATGATGATTGGTTCAGGAAATGGCACATGACCCTATTCAGGCCAATGAAAGAGAAGCAATTCTGAGACTCAATGTTGTTGTCCAGTCACTAAGTCATGTCCAACTCCTTGTGACCCCAAGGACTGCAGCATGCCAGGCCTCCCTGTCCCTTGCTATCTCCTGGAGTTTGAACAAGTTTATGTCCACTGAGTCAGTGATGCTATCCAACCATCTGCCTTCAATTTTTCCCAGCATTGGGGAGACTCAGTCCAGAATCTCTAAAAGAGACCCTCTCTCCCCACCTGGAAGATGTAGTATATGGATATGGGTCTGCAGCTGCCATAGACATTTAGTGACCATAAGGGGAGTCTGGAGCTGCCGGAGGGCTTCATGTAAGCACTGAAAATTAAGCCATCATTAAAAAAGCTCTTGATGGCTGGACTCCCTGGATTGGTCCTTACCTTAGGCTAGCCCTACTACTAAACAATTCAATTATGTGAAGCAATAAACTGTGTATTACTTAAGCCAGTTTGCTTTGGGTTTCTGTAGCTTGCACATAAGAAGGACTAATTGATTCCCTTTTCTGAGATAAACAGTCCTTTGCATTTCTTTCCCTGGAACCATGTTCCAGGCATTCTCTTCATCAGTTAAATTTAATTGAGTTGAGTCTCAGGCTATCATTCTGTGAAGAAAATGAAAGAAAACACGCCTTCAGCTTCCTTGATCCTTTCCTACCTCAACTATTTCAACCCACCCCAATTTCCAAGGTACCCTCCAAAACCAACAACATGACTTGAAAAATGGTCCAGGTATTGGCAAAAAGAAAAACATAGAAAATAGTCAGGGACTTCCCTGGCGTTTCAGTGGTTAAGACTTTACCTTCCAATGCATGGGGTGCAGTTTCGATCCCGGGTCCGGGAGATAAGATCCTACATGCCTCATGGCCAAAATGCCAAAATATAAAACAGAAGCAATATTGTAACAAATCCAAAAAGACTTTAAAAATGGTTCACATCAAAAAAAAATAAATAACTTCAAGTCAAATGCATAAAATTCTATGTTGTGTGTATATGTATGTTTCTTTTAACGTGGTTAATTACCAAGAAGGGAAACAAGAAATATGCATATTGTGGCAATATTCTGAACCATTTTGACAAAATTCTACCACAAAGTCTGATGTTTTCAGGATGTTTTGATGAGCTACTTGAAGGACAGGGCACGTTATCACTCAGCTTTGAATCGCCAGGGCACCCAGGCCATTGTCTCCCACCTAACAGATCCCAACCGTCACGTGTCAAATTGAAATGCCCATCCTATAGGCCACACCCTGTTCAAACCACAACTGCAACTATTTTTTGAGTACCTACTGTTCACCAGGGGCTTTGCTAGGCAGTTCACACGTAATTTCTTAAATAATTTACTTCACGGCATATGTGCATGGGTAAACAGCAAACTTCCATTCCTATTTATAGAGGAGGAAACAAGGTCAGAAAATTTGCCCCAGGGGCCATGCAGGTAGTAAATGAGGGCACTAAGATTAGAACCCTAGCCTCATATGTAAAAGACACATCACAGTGAAACACACATCACATGAGTATCAGCAGAAGAACAAAAGGTCATGTGGTTACAAGATTTAAAGGTTAAGGGCAAAGATACTTCAGAGGCGAGAGGCAGCATGATGTAGAGGAAAAAAGGAACATGCACTCACACAGCTCTGCTATGACGGAACTTCATGAGCTTAAACAAGATAGTCCATTCATTTGTTTGATCAATAAATACTCATTAAGGGCCACTCAATCGTGTCTGACTCTTTGCGACCCTATGGACTATACCCCACCAGGCTCCTCTGTCCATGGGATTCTCCAGGAAAGAATACTTGGAATGAGTTGCCATTTACTCCTCCAGGGGATCTTCCTGACCCAAGGATTGAACTCCTGACTCCTGCAATAGCAGGTGGATTCTTTACCACTGAGCCACCTGGGAAGCCCTCGTTAAGAGTCTGCTGCTGCTGCTGCTAAGTCGTTTCAGTTGTGTCCGACTCTGTGTGACCCCATAGACAGCAGCCCACCAGGCTCCCCTGTCCCTGGGATTCTCCAGGCAAGAACACTGGGGTGGGTTGCCATTTCCTTCTCCAATGTATGAAAGTGAAAAGGGAAAGTGAAGTCGCTCAGTCGTGTCCAACTCTTAGCAACCCCATGGACTGCAGCCCACCAGGCTCCTCCGTCCATGGAATTTTCCAGGCAAGAGTACTGGAGTGGGGTGCCATTGCCTTCTCCACATTAAGGGTCTACTGTGTGCTTAATACTCAGGAAAGAACAGTAAATAAAACAAACATGGTCCCTCTCCTTGTGGAATTTACAACCTCATGAAGATACTCAAAGTGGAAAGGACCTTCAGGATCACCTAGTCCAATTCCCTCTTTGACAGATGCAAAGACTGAAACCCAGAGAGGGGGAGAGACTTGCTCAGAGTTTACACAGTCAGTCAGTCAATGGCCAAGCTGGACTAGATCCCAGCTCTTCATATGACCCACTGCAGTGCTTCACAAACAGGAAGAAGATTAACTGTCTGTCCTCACCCCACAGGATTCCCAAAACAGCTGATAGAGTATCTGAAAGCAGTTAAAAGACATAAAAAGATGTTCATTATAGCACTGTTAGAAGTAGCACACACAAAGACACATATACACAGGCACACACATACACTAAAAACAAATGTCCCCCAAGTAGTAAGATGTTAAATAAACTATGCCACATTCATATGATGAATGCTTTTGCTATTAAAAATAATAATAAATGTTAATTTTATTGGCTTGGTCTACAGAATGGCCACAGTGCTTTATGAAGCATGGGGGAAAGTAACTTGCAGACTAATGAATATAATCCCATTTCTTGCTGGCTTCTTACTTTTAAGGAGAAAACATAGATGGATTTATAAGTTTTATATACTCATGTTTAAACATAGCAAAAGATATAGAAAAGATATACATCATTGGTTTTCTTAAAGGGTAGAGATGGAAGACAGAAGGGACCATTATTAACTTTTTCTTTATATTCAAAATTTTAATCATCTGACTTGGTACAGACATGTATGCTTTTTATTTTTGATCATTCTTTTTTTGAATAGGTAATATAATCACATGGCTCAAAATTCAAAAGAGACAAAAGCATATAAATAAAGGATGTCCTCCTCTCGCCACCCTCCAGAGTATCTAAGTCCCCATGGGCTATCAGTTTTCTATGCATTTTCAGACATATTTAACATAAAAACAGAGATCTCTGCATGGATGCATGGTACAGATACTGCACTTTGCAATTTTTCACTTGATAATATAACTTGTCCCACTCCAGTACTCTTGCCTGGAAAATCCCATGGACAGGGGAGCCTGGTAGGCTCCAGTCCATAACGGTCGTGAAGAGTTGGACATGACTGAGCAATTTCACCTTCACTTTTCACTTTCATGCATTGGAGAAGGAAATGGCAATCCACTCCAGTACTCTTGCCTGGAGAATCCCAGGGACAGAGGAGCCTGGTGGGCTGCTGTCTATGGGGTCGCACAGAGTCGGACATGACTAACACAACTTAGCAGCAGCAGCACTGTAACTTGTATATGCTACTGTCTCAGTCAACTCAGGTGGCTGTAACAGAATAGCGGAGACTGGGTGGTTTAAGCAACAAACATTTAGTTCTCACGGTGCTGGAGGCTGGAAGTCGACGATCAGGGCACCAGCAAGGTCTGGTTCTTGATAAGGACCCTCCTCCTAAGTTTGCAGATGGACGTCTTTTTGTAGTATACTCAGGTGATGGAGAGCAGAGAGAGAAAAAAGCGAGTTCTCCCTCTCTCTACTTACAAGGGCACTAACCTTTGTCACCCAATTACCTCCCTAAGGCTCTACATTGGGGATTAGGTTTCAGTATACAAATTTTGGAAGAACATGAACATTCAGTACATTGCATACTGTATCATATCCATACAGAACAAGCTTTCTTTTCTACAGCTGTGTTTGTTTAACCAGTTCCTTACTGATGGGCATCTAGGTTGTTAACAGTCTTTGTTCAAATGACCAATGCTGAAAAGACTACTTTAAATTATTATTTTAAAACTACATCAGATCATGCTACTCCTTTACTCAAAAATCTCCACTGGAACCTGGTCTCACTTAGAGCAAAATTAAAATCCCTCTGATGGCCTACACAGCCCAGGGAAATCTGCACCCAACCCACCACCTCTCAGTTCTGGGACCTCATATTCTACCACCAGCCCTGCCCTTTCCAATGGGTGACAAAGGCCTCCTTGCCGTCCCTCAGAACTCTCCTCTCTACTGTCCCCCCGGCTCACTCCTTTACCCACCTCAAGGCTTTGATCAACTCTCACCTTCTCAAGGAGGTGCCCACATGTTAAACAGCCCACACACTTCAGTATTTCCTGTCTTATCCACTCCCCACTATTTTTTCCATACAATTCATCATCTTCTAACACACAACTTATTATCTTCGTTGTCATCTGTCTTCTCCAAATAAATGTAAGCTCCCCAAGGGCAGTAATTTATGTCTATCTTGTTCACTGATGTGTCCCCAGTACCTTGAACATAGTCACTGGCACACAGGATGAGTTTAATGAATGTTCGTTGAATGAATAAATATGAGTGAATTGCACCTGTGTGTGAGCATCATATACTTTCAACAATTAGAGGATATTAAGATGTAGGAAAAAGGAAAGGCACACTGTATTTGGAGGAGGGAGCAGGGGAGTCAAAGATATGAATATGCATACAACCTAACACATATATTTCATGAGATCTGCGTCACTTTACACACATATCTCAGACAATCCTCATAATAACCTGTGACTTAAGTACTGTTGTTACCCCTTTTAGGGTTGAAGGAACTTGAGCAAAGACCAGCACAGTGAGGTATCCACAGTCACACAGTGGGAAGGGGGAAGAATCCACTGTGGGATCCAAACACAGCAGCCTTGGTCCAGAATCATGCCCTTATCTCCCCAGCTTCAACTTTGATTTCCTCTCAGGCTAGAGGCCTTTGTAATGCAAGTGAAAGCCCAGAAAGCCACTAATAAATCACCAAACTCCTTAACTTTATTTTTACAGGTCCACTGGAAGAATCACACACCTGTCCAGGCGAAAGGCCCAGTGAGATTTAAGTAACTCAAGCCCCCACTGCTCTGAGTAGTGGATGTGAATGCAGACGTTGCTGGTTCCTGAGCTTACTCTCCAAGCACCACACCACACTGCCCACACTTGGGCCAGAATGAAGAAAAAATAAACAGGAGGGCTGTGTGCATGTAAAGACCAAGAAGCGCCCAGGAGTTTCCTTGTCCCCAAGGACTCACATCACCACCAAAGCCGCACGGCATGCTCGCTGGAAAGTTTTGACTTACAAGGTTCTTTCAACAGGAAATGTTGCCAGCTCAGATCTTACCTAGATCAGTGTGGTATCTGGGAGTTCTCCAAGCTACATCAACAGGGCACGAGACAGATAATACCAGGGCCAGCCTTGAAATATTATCTAAGAAACAGCTGACCATCATCCTCTGGACCATCCAAATGTCTGAATTATGGGCAGTGTCAGCACACATTAGGCCCCTGAGACCCACTGACTGTTGCTCTCCACATCTACCAGGAGATCATAAATCATAGTTTTATCTGGGCAGCACATCCTTTCAGGGCAGGATATGGCCAACATTCAACAGAACCTTGACCCAGAGTAGGTTCATGGGTCTCCTGATGCTGCCTGTTTTCACTTGTGAAATAAAAATGAAGCACTGGGGCTATATTTGTTTACAGGCAGCTGCCTAGGGTTTCACTTACTTAAAAATGCCACTAGCCTGAGAGTTGGCAGACCTGCGTTAAGATGATATCAATTAGTTTCTGACAGTCACATGGCATCTCTCTGAGTCTCAGTTTCTTCATCTGTAGGGTGGGCGGCTGGAATAAGGGCTGTGAACTCAGGCTCTGTTGTACTCTGAGCTCTGACTCTGGCTAAGCCCAGACCAGGGACCCCTGTTCTTCCTGCTACCCCATTCTTCATTCTGGCCACTATCAAAGGCAGGCTAAGCCCAGGTTTCGGGTCTCAGAAAAAGCAGGGCAACCAAGAAAGGAATGTCTTTTCTCTTAAACAGTTTCTCCCCTATGCCTTTAGAGCAGGAACTACTCTAGTTGTAGTGTGCAGGCTTCTCATTGCAGTGGCTTCTCTTGTTGAGGAGCACGGGCTCCAGGGCACATGGGTTTTGTGGTTGTGATGCATGCGCTCAGCAGTTGTGGCACACAGGCTTAGCTGCCCCGAGGCATATGGAATCTTCCAGACCAGGGGTCAAACCCATGTCCTTTCACTGGCAGGCGGATTCTTTACCACTGGACCACCAGGGAAGTCCAGGAATGTCTTGAAAGCAAAAGATAATTCAATAAAAACACCACAGTGAAAACACATCTGAACATTTTTGTTATATTAAGTAACGATTTTTACTAACAGGGGAGAAGCATTATCTTTCCATGTTTTTAACCTTCCAACCTGACCCTGTTCTAAAAATGTAGAGGCTTCTGACTTCCTCCCTTTCTCCCTCCTTCCCTCCCTTCATTTGAGAAGATTCATAAAAACCTCTGTGTCTTGGTCTCCTATTTTTAAAAGGGAAGCAATTACCCAGAGTTATCTCATAATGTACACATTTGCATGTAAGAGGATACAAATCACTTACCATGAGGGCAAAGAAGTGTGTGCAAGGGTATTCATCACAGAATTGTTTGTAATAGCAAAACAGGGGAAATAAACTAAATACCCATCAACATAAGTGCTCATCAAACCAAACCTGGCACATCCATTCTACAGAACACTAAAGTGCTCTTAGAGTGATAGCCACAGACCTGCATGTGAGGAATGGAATCCTCCAGAACCCATTTCTAAATGAAAACAACAAGATGCAGAGCAATGCATAGTAGGCTCCCACTTGCGTTTCTTTTAAAGAAACCCATATTCACGTATGCTGATTTATACATGGAATATTTCCGGAACGATAAACAGAACTGTTACCAGTGGTTGTCTCTGGGGATTAGACTAGGCAGACTGACAGGGAATGAAACTTCATTTTCATTCTATATGCTCTTGCACTACTTAATTTTTTTTATCACTCACATGCAGCACTTCTATTTAAATAAACAAAAGGCCTGCATTTATGTACCATATTGTTATCAATGCTAATGGTAGAAGACAACAAAAGATTATAATGTCAAGACCAAGTGGAAAGCATTCATTCATTTGAAAGATTGTTAGAGCATTCACTATGTGCAAAGCGACATATCTAGGAGCAGCTACCCACTCAGGTCCTTCTAGGCACCAGCTCAAGCTCTGGAGGGAGGTGGGGCAGATTCCAGGTACACCAAGAATCCACCACTTCCTGGCTGGGCAACTGTGGGAAAATCAAGTCACCTCCCTGATCCTCTGTTTCTTTGTCTGCAAAATCAGGATATTTAAAGAACTTACTTCCCCCACTCACCCGCAAAGAGCTGTGATGAAGACTAAGGTAGATAAGGCAGGTGAGATGCCCAGCCCTGGTCCTTGTTAATGGTGATGAGCACAGGCCATGGTTATGACAGGTGTCTTTCTTTATCTGAACACCAGCCACTCACTCCCTCAAAGTCAGGAACCTCTTAGTTCTTGATAATCAACTGTCCCTCCCTGCCCAAAGATGATATATGAACTCACAAATGGAACAAAACAGATCCAGAGAGTAAGGGATATCTTTAGTCTTAAGAAACTTAAAAGAGAATCTGAGCTAAGCTTCGCAAGTAGACAGATTCAATAGGTATGGGTGTGGGGTGGATTCCTTGCAAAGGAAGCAACAAGGATGAAAGAATAAAGCAGTAAAGATGCCTGAGGAATGGCCAAGAGCCCAGCATGGGTACCTCCATCACAGGAGCCCAGTGGACCCATCAGGGCAAGATTTCATATGCTGTGATGAGGAGATTCCAGTACAAAGGAGACACTGCAAGTTGAGGAGCAATGGAGTTTCTTGACCCAACACAGAGGTGATGAGGGTATTGGCAGTGAGAATAGAAATGAGAGGAGGGACCCTGAAAGATCTCAGGCTTGAAGACCACTTAGATGTTTAGCTAGGGAAGATGAGGAAGAAGCGCAAGATAAACTCCAGATTTATGGTTAAGGCAATAAATCTGAGCGCTCCATAACAGAGGGAGGCGGGTGGGTACATGTGAGCTTGTATAATATTGCCAAAGACAATTCACCCTTTTTGTTTTAATTTCCAAACTATCAAATCTGAGCCAGCTTTTCTAATTCATCCAATAAATCTTTATTAAGCACTTATTGTACATTAAAGAGTATGATATAAGCCAGGAATATAACAGTAGAGGAAATACAGCACTTGATCTCATAGGCCTTCACATCTACCATAGAGTGCAGGCAGGGTAACAGTCCATCAAAACCTTGCTGCTGCTAAGTCACTTCAGTTGTGTCCGACTCTGTGACCCCATAGACGGCAGCCCACCAGGCTCCGCCATCCCTGGGATTCTCCAGCAAGAACACTGGAGTGGGTTGCCATTTCTTTCTCCAGTGAAGGAAAGTGAAAAGTGAAAGTGAAGTCGCTCAGTCGTGTCCGACTCTTCGAGACCCCATGGACTGCAGCCTACCAGGCTCCTCCATCCATGGGATTTTCCAGGCAAGAGTACTGGAGTGGGGTGCCATTGCCTTCTCCCAAAACCTTGCTAGGTCAGGAGAATTCATGGCATGTTGGGATTTCAGGTAGGGGCCCCTACTCCAAGCTTGGGTGGCGGTGAAGGCTTAGGAAGTGACTTCAAAGCTGAGAACTGAAAGAAAGAGAGGCAGGATTTAAGAAGACAAAGAGTCAGGGAAGAATACTCTAAGCAGGTAGACAGGGAGTACGATGATCACCAGATCTGGAGGAGTTGAAGAGGGGCGGCATGGCTGTACAGAGACTGGGACGTGGGGTGTGGACAGAAAGGAGGCACAGTGGGACCGATCACGACGGAAGGCGTTATACCTGCAAGCAAAGGCATCACTCCCTGGGCATTTCTCAGTGCCAGCTTCACCGAGCACAAGCCATGCTCCTAAAGCTCCAGTCTGCACGCTGGGAGAACTGCCTCCAGGTGCATGGTCTGGGAGCACCTACCAAAGCCTGTGCAGAAGCACCAGTCTGGCCAATGAGTTAGAATCAAGTTTGGGTTTGAGAATGATGACTTTGGCTTTTGTATCAGATTTCTAAATAGGAATTTTTTTCAGCCCCATCAATGTCATGTGCACTGAGATCCCCCTTTCACTCCCTTAAAAAAAAAAAAAAAAACTCAGGCAAAATCCACATGAAGGTGGATATCCTTGTGTGATGAGGTGGGATATGCATAAGTATATAACCTTGTCTGCAGATTTCTCCCATTCTTTCATCTGACAATAACAACAACTTCCAAGGCCCTGACAACATTATCTCAGTCTCAGAATACAGAAAGTAAGAGCCATTTAATTTGATGCTGGTTCTGATATTGGAAACTATTTTTCAACTTGCTCAAAGTCATCCAGCGATTTGTGGATCTAAAGGCAGAGCAGTTTGATTTATTCCATTTTTCTACTTATCTTTCCCATTCTTCTCACCATTCATGTTTTTCTTTCCTTTCCTATTCTCAGTAGCACATAATAGAGACATACTTGTTTGCCTTAAGCAGTGGGGGTAGGGCAGAAAGTGCAAGGGAAATAATAAGGCCATTCATACTGGGGAACTTAAGACCTACAGCAGGGCAGCAAGAAGGGCTGGAGCATTCACATGCTGGCCCTGGGTCCATGGAAGCCCCTCAGAGACTGTAGCAGGAAATTCTTGCCCACCCCCTATCCCCCACCCCCCACCCCTCACCGGTCCTGCCATTCCTCAGCTTCAGCTGTTTTCAGGACGTGTATTCCCTCTCCTCCCACTACCAACCAGTTTTACAGTAGTGTTTGTCACATTTTGACCCTTGGGTCATTAAAGAGATAGGACAAGTAGGTGGAATTCATGACCTCAGGCAGATCCCAGGCTGGATATAGAATAACTATAAGAAGAACCGGAGAGGAGGGGACCTATGTATACCTATGGCTAATACATGTTGATGTTTGGCAGAAACTAACACAACACTGTAAAGCAATTACCCTTCAATTAAAAATAAGTAATTTTTTTTAAAAAAAGAATAAACACAGAGATCAGAATATGGACTAAAGATGAGGTGACAGTATTGTTGTATCAATGTTACATTTCCTGAATTTGATCACTCTACTGTGGTTGTGTAAGAGAACAGCCTTCATTTTAGGAAATATACTCTGAAGGATTTAAGAGTAAAGGGGCTTAGTGTAAATTACTCTCAAATAGTCCAAGGTAAAAAAGCGTGTGTGTTTGTTGTTGGGGGGCTGGGGTAAATACAGCAAAATGTCTACAACTGGTAAATCTGGTTAAAGAGTGCTTGGAATTTTTTACAATTATTCTTGCAACTTTTAAGTTTGAAAATATATTCTAAGTTATAAAATAAAATTAATTAACATGGTCCTGGACCAGATGCATCTCCCAGAGACTGGTTTAAAAATACCCTACTGGCAGATGCCTCAGAAGGGGGCCTCAGATACATGCAGAACAGCGTCCCATAAAGACAGTGACAGCTGTCAGGTGGGATCCACAGGTGGAGAAGGCCTTGCGCCTTCTGCCACGCGAATACGCACAATGACTGGGAAGATGCAAATGTAGGAGATGAAGATGATTGTGAGAGAATACAGGAGGTTGGAACCAGCCACCACGAACATGGCAGTCTCATTGACATAAGTATCTGAGCAGGACAGGACAAAGAGAGGTTGGTTCTCACAATAAAAGTGGTTGATTTCATTGGGTCCACAGGAGAGACAGAGCATCCGAATGGCCTGTGCAAGACCATTTGCAAAGCCATAAATATAAGGAGTGAGTGGGTGTCCCTGGCAGCTCAGTCAGTAAAGCATCTGCCTGCAAGGCAGGAGGATCCGAGTTCAATACCTGAGTCAGGAAGATCCCCTGGAGAAGGAAATGGCAACCCACTCCAGTATTCTTGCCTGGGACATCCCACGGACAGAGGAGCACGGCGGGCTACAGCCCATAGTGTCACAAGAGTCAGACAGGTCTTAGCGACTAAACCTACCTACCTACCTAACTATAAGGAGTACAAACGAGAGAGAGACAGACACGTTGGGACATTTTACTGCCTTATAACAAGGGTTTGCAGATGGCCACATAACGGTCATAAACCATCACTGTGAGCACATAGCAACCTGTGAGCCCCAAGGAAATGAAAAAGTCAAACTGTATAAAGCAATCAAGGAAGGAAATGGATTTCCTTTTGGATAAGCGAGTGACATGCATCTAAGGAGTGACGCTGACGGCATAACAGAGATCTACAGAGGAAAGGTAGCTGAAGAAGTACACTGGAGTGTGAAGTTTTGAGTCAGTTCTGATTAACAAAATCATGTTCACATTGCTGATGACTGTGATCAGGTAGATGACTAGGGAGACCACAAAAAGAACAGGCTGCAGCGCAACTCAATATGTCAGCCCCAGGAGCACAAACTCAGTTACCTCTGTGTAGGGTTCTTTAACATTGTGTTTGCTCAGCTTCTAATGAGGTCTAAAGTAAAGGAATTAAAAAAAAAAAAAAAATACTGTACTGGCTCCCAAGTCCCAACCCAGAACACTGGAATCTGCATCTCTAGGCCGAGGTCTAGGAATGGCCTGTCAAGTAAGCATTGGGAAAGAATGAAAAGAGCATCAGTGAGTTATAAGTCCCCAAAGAGGGTGGGGGGTGTGGGAACAGGAAGAAAAAAACTCAAGAAATAATGGATGAAAATTTTCTAAATTGACAGAAAGTATAAACACAGAGATCCAAGAAACTCAGCAAACCCCAAGCACAACAAACATGAAGAAAACCACAGGAAGGTACATCATAATCTAATTATTCAAAATCAGTGATAAGAGGGGAGGGAGGAAGCATCTAGCAAAAAAAAGACATTATCCACAAGGCGACAAGGATAAGGAAAATAGCAGATTTCTCCTTATTAGGAAAAAAAAAAGCAAGACGAGAAGACAGGGGAGCAGCACTTTTAAAGCCCTGAAAGGAATAGACCTGCCAGCCCTAAATCGGGCAAAAAAGATTGTTTCAGAAGTACAAAAGCTGAAAGCATTCATCATCTGCTGACCTAGGCTACAGGAAATGTTAAAGAAAGTTCTCCAGGCAGAAGGGAAAAGATACCAGGTGACAATCTGGATCTACACAAAGGAAGAGCACTGAGAAAAATAATGTTTTCTTGTTATTTAAATCTCTTTAAAAGATAATTGACTGTTTAACAAAAATATTGACAATGTACAATAGGGGTCATAATATATTGGAAAGTACAAAGTTATGACACCGATAGCACAAAGGGAGGGTGAGGAGAAATGGCAATATATTGTTCAAAACTCATATTATATATGAAGTGATATATCACTTGCAAGTGAGTGGTGATAAGTTAAAGATGTATACTATAAATTCTAAAGCGACCACTTAAAAAAGTTATCGAAAAAGTCCATTTTTTTAAATAATTCTCAATCCAAAAGAAGACAGAAAAAAGGATCAAAGAACAGATGAAATAATTAGAAAACAAATATTAACAGCAAGATAACAAACTTAATCACCTCTACAGAAAAGTTGCAAGAATAGAGAACTTAACTATACTCTTCATACAGATTCACCAACTTTTAAAGTCATTTCATATTTGCTCTATCACTCTCTCTACATATATTTTTTTCTGAACCTTTTGACACTCTGTTGTAGACATCATACCCTGTTACACGTAAACACTTTCACATGTATTTATTTCCTAAGAACAAGGACATTCTCTTATTTCCTAAGAACAAGAACAAGCCAAGTTACCTAACCCAGGAAATTTAACAACGATGCAATACTCTTACCTTAAAAAACAAAAGTACATTTCAAAATTTCATCATTGCCCCAATCATGTTCCTTAGAATAGCTTTTTCCCAATCAGGGATTTGATCCCAATGACACATTACATTTAATTGTTATGTATCCTCAATGTGCAAATTCAATATACAGCCCTTTCTTGTCTTGCTTGATCTTGCCATGTTTTGAAGAGTACAGGTCAGTTGGATATTACTGTTGTTGTTTAGTTAGGTTCAGGTGAAAAACCTCCGTCAAACTGTGGCTCTCTGATAAAAATAATTTTCTTTTACTCTAAATCATATCATGACACTGCTTCCTACTGAACTAAAAGCCTTGGAAGGGCAGGAATTGTATCTTATTCACAGATGAGTTCTCAGTACCTAGAATGGTACCCAGCACACAGGCATGCAGTACATATTTTTGGAAAAGACAAATGAAGAAGGGACAGAGGGTGCCAAGAAAGAGAAAGAGAGAAGAGGAGAGAATGTAGAAGAAACCCTAATGATATCACTAACACCTGTGAGTTCTCCACATGCTAAACATTCTTCTAAAGCACTGTGTGAATGCACCAGCTCACTCATGGGATGGTCAGAATCTTAATTCACTTATTTTCTGAAAACCTAGACCCTCCACCAGTAAAATGAGGAAGACCTGACATTCTGGGAATATTGGAAAAGCTAAGCACAGCCTCAAGAAAAAAAAAATATGAGGTGTGTCAAGGTTATCTAAAGGGGCCTCCACAATGGGGGAGCCATGTAGAACAGCAGAGACCCATCCGGGGCAGCCAGAATGAAGGTAAAAAGTGGGTAGAAGCTACCCGTTATAGTGAATGCCAAGCTCTCCTTCCAGGTAGGGACCCTTAGAGCCACAGGTGGAGGCTCCAAACACCCCATTTTTACCACATGACCCTACCTCCTGGACTGTGGACATAAAATGTCAGAAAGCAGAGAGAGAAAATGAAGGAGCCCAGAGCAGCAAAGCTGAGAGCTAGAGGAAGTGTTCCGCTGATGTTCAAGTTCCTGGTTCCAGGCCACTGAAGGTCTGGCTTCCCTCCTGTCCTTACTTTCAGGAAACACCCTCCAGCCTTCAAGAGCTCTCTTTACTCAGGCCACCTCTAGCTGGTTGCTGTGTCTGCAGAATGTCTGTTGATTTGGGAGGGCTGCCTGAGATGGTTTGGGGAAGTCCCCCACTTAAGAGTCTTGGTGGGAAACAGAGAAGTTGAAAATGTCAGTCACTCACTCTCCCAGGACCCTGTGCAGCTGGGATGGTCAAGCACATGATCCATGTGCAAGCAATCAGATGTTACATGCAATGAAATGGAGCCCTCAAGGATTCATCTTAGTGGTTGGTGGCAACAGCTACACCTTCCATCCAGAATCACCAGAGGCAGCGAGGTAAGCTGGGATTGCTTGATGGCAGCGGCATCCTTGCGAGGCCAAGGCTGCATCATCACGCAGACCGCTATTCTGGTGAGGCCTCACCTCCATGGTCACTGCTCTGTATCTCGTGCCTGTTCTGTAGCTTTCCTGACATTTCTGTGAACCACCTGACATGCTTTCAATACATCCCCTTCCTGCTTAAGTCAGCTGAATTGGTTTCTGTTGTCTGCAAGCTAAGAACTCCAACATATGTAGTCACTTTCCACAAGAATCCTAACTCATTCAAGGATCTCAGTCTTGCCCAAGTCTTAAGTGCATATTTCTGGTCTCTCGATGACCCCTCTTCTCCAGCCACTAATTAATACTGTCTACTGAGCCCAAATAGGGAGAGTCAGCCTCCGGTCAAGTCTGTGGGCAGAGAATTTCCTGCTGGACCTTATATTTTCGTATCCAAGTATATGTTGCAAGGGCTACATTTGGCCTAGGTTCCACTTTTGTGTGAACAGGAAAAGGTGTGGCCAGCAACTGGGATGCCTTGTACAGGGAAAAACCTGCACAGCCACATGCAAAGGCCCTGGTAGCTCAGCTCCTTCATGCCCCTGCTGGGCTGAGGCTCACTTTGCTGGACTGTGAACGAGAGTATGCTAAACACACATTTATAAATGGACAGGTTCTTCATGTGCTTTAGGTTCAGCAGGAAAGCCAACTTGGAAGGCATGGGCTTCATGGAAGCTTGCAAGCTAAATAAAGCATAGAAACAGTGGTTTGCCACCTGGACTCCACAGAAGGATTTCCAGGGGTGTCTTGAAACAGCCTCAAATTTTATACAAAATTAGTGGGGACCTATGTTTTTCTGGGCTTCCCCGGTAGCTCAGATGGTAAAGCGTCTGCCTGCAATGCAGGAGACCTGGGTTCGATCCCTGGATTGGGAAGATCCCCTGGAGAAGGAAATGGCAACCCGCTCCAGTACTCTTGCCTGGAAAATCCCATGGATGGAGGAGACTGGTAGGCTTCAGTCCATGGGGTTGCAAAGAGTCGGACACGACTGAGCGACTTCACTTTCTTTTCTTTGTTTTTCTGGAGACAGAGTCTCTATAACTCTCATCAGTTTGTCCAAGGGCTCTGGACATCTACCCCACACATACACAAATAAGTTGTAACTTAAAAACCACTGGTATGATCTAACCTTTATTTTACAAATAAAGAAAGGAAGAAACAGAAGTGTTCAGAAAGGTCAGAGAGCTCATTAGTGGTCAGGACAGAATGAAAATCCAGGTCCACAGCTCTAATAACAGAACTTTCTATGCTTCAGGGAGTTGTCACATGATCATCCCAAAAAAATGTCATCAGGAGAATTCTACCTGGTCAGGAATGTCCCAGCAGTGGCAGCAAGATCTCAAAGACAGGTGTGCCCAGGACAAGTGATCCTGCTCTTTCAAATGTCAGGCTCTGCTGCCCCAGCCACCTTGCCCAGCCCCACAAGGGCAAGAACAGGCCTGCCATGGTGACGGAGCAGGTCAGGGGCCTTCAAGGGGAACTCTGATCTTCTGCTATTCCCCACCTCACCACGCCACACTCTCCTCGGTCCCACACGCACACATGCAGACACCTGCACCAAGGGGCCAGGCAGAGATGCAGGAAACCTGTGGGCTGGAAAGCCACAAGCTGCTCAGCTAAAGCTTTTTTAAAAAAAAATATTTTTTTCAAAAGTCCTAAAACCCACACAAATACACTTGGCCTTCACATTAGAACCAAGGCCGTGTGTAAGTTAGACAGCCTTGTACATTCACAGTCACCTTTCTCAGACTAGGCTTCCCCTTATTGGTAAACACTCATTTCATCAGTTTTAAGACACTGGGGACAGGGCCGCCAAACAGTTTCCCCCAGTGGCTTACTTCCAAGTTTCACTTTAAATAAATAAATCTTAGGAATTACCATAATAAATAGGAATCACTGCTGAGAGATGGACCAGGCACTGGAGTAAGCACCTAACATTATAATTTCATCTTCACAATGTGGATAAATACTATCACTGTCCCTACTGTATAATTAGAGAAACGGGGGCCGAAGAGGGTAACTTGCTCAAAGTTACAAACGTGCCCGAAGAACAGCAAGGACAATATTTACAGGGAGCACAGCAAGGATTTAAATCCAGGTATCTCCAGGTTCTAAACACTCTATCCCAAGGTAGAGACAGTGCTGGTCAGAATTTCTGGGAATCCGTGGTTTTCAACAACCCCCTTCAAAGGTTCTAAGCACAAAATAAAAGGATACCCACCTTAAGTCCTAGATCTCCTTCAGATGAGAATCAGGGCTTCAGAGTCTTCAACTATTAGATCCAGAAGAACTTTAGAGAGCACCTTTTCTAAGCTCGTTTTACAGGTTAGGCCCGAGAGGCCCAGAGAGGGCAAGTGACAAGTTCAGGACACACAGCTAGTAAGTGGTCCCTTGACTCCAAGTTCAGGAAGCCATCTGCTATACCTGTCTCCAGAATGGGAAACTTTTTACCCACTGTTGTATGGTAGATGATTTTCAGGGCACACAGATAAAAGTTTAAATAATGTGGATTCTCTTACATAGTGAGAAAAATATTCCCTTTCACTTCTCTTTTAGCTCTCTGATTACTTTAAGGATAGTCTTGGTTTGGTATGGCAATGTCTTTAATACTTCTTAAGCTCCTTTTTTATAGAGACAATGAACCTTTAGTGGGAAACCAAGATATAAATAACCAAGATATAAATAAGAATGTAGTAATTTGGCTTTATTTTGGGGGGGTTTTAAGCCAAATCCCACTTATCACTAGTTAAGCCAAGTGATATAAGCTTTACATGTATACATTTATTTAAGGTTTCTATTTAAATATATGTATTTAGGTTAAAGAAAAATCCACTAGAGAAAAATATTAAATGAATAGTTGAAAAGTGAAAGTGGCTCAGTCGTGTCCGGCTCTTTGAGACCCCACGGACTAGTCCGTGGAATTCCCCAGACCAGAATACTGGAGTGGGTAGCCTTTCCCTTCTCCAGGGGATATTCCCAACCCAGGGATCTAACCCAGGTCTCCCGCATTGCAGGTGGATTCTTTCCTAGCTGAGCCACAAGTAAGCCCCAGGTCTCTACAGCTTGCCATAATACAAAGTAACCTAAAAAAATAATTTCAGTGAAAATAAAACAATCATGTAGCTTCATGATCGCTTTTTAAGCAAAAGATTCAACAACAAAAGTAAAACTCGAAAGAACATGACTCTAATCCTGGCAAGTTCATGTGACTAGAAATCCAGCACACCAACTTGGTGAGGTCAGCTCCGTGCTCCGCGACTTCCTCTCTTCACTCCCCACCCGCCCCGGACCACTGAGGAGCCATCAGGGAGACAATCACGCCACCTCAGGAGGAGTGTGACGTGAGGCCCCTGCGACGGGAGAGGGGAGCGGCCCGAAGGTACCGCGCGTGGACTGGGGAGCGGTTCGCAGCCGAGGAAGGGATACACCGCCCCCTGGTGGACAGTTTGGGGATTTCGCCCGGCACCTTCGGTTCTCTGGTCTGTGTCACCAGCAAGCCTGCTACTCGACTGATACGAAGTAATACTTTGCTTTTGTATTAAGTGTAAACATATATGTAAACACAGATATGTGCTACTTTATAATTTCACTTCAGGATAGTAAAATGGGTGCTACAGAATACTTTCTAAAGAAAGGGGCGTTTTGTGCCTGACAAGATTGAGAACCACCGTCTTGGAGCAGTGAGACCTACTCCCTACTTTCAGGGCTCCACTGGAGACCATTGCCCCTGCCTGACAAGACTCTCACCGGTCTTCTCCTTCTGTCCAGATCTTGCCTCCCCTCCCAGCTCACAGCCATCTCACCCTCCTCTGCTATCAGCATACTTCCTCTGGATTTGAATCAGCTCCACCACAGTGGACTTCACACAAGTTACCTAACCAATCAGAGCCCAGGCTTATAGCTGTTAAAAATGAGTGCCCATACCTACCCCCGTGGTGGTGTTCTGAGAATTCAGGAAACGCTGCAAGTGAAGCACTTAACGGGGCCCGGAATAGAGTCCATGATCCGCAGTGTCAGGTGATGGTGGCGACACCCACAATCTCCTTTCCACCAACACCTTTCCTTCAGTTTTATTTAAAGGGAGTGAAAAGTGAAGGTTGCTCAGTCGTGTCCGACTCTTTGTGACCCCATGGACTATAGAGTCCATGGAATTCTCCAGGCCAGAATACTGGAGTGGGTAGCCTTTCCCTTACTCCAGGGGATCTTCCCAAACCAGGAATCGAACACACGTCTCCTGCATTGCAGGCGGATTCTTTATCAGCTGAGCTACAAGGGAAGCCCAAGAATACTGGAGTGGGTAGCCTATCCCTTCTCCAGGGGATCTTCCCAACCCAGGAATCAAACCGGGGTATCCTGCATTGCAGGCGGATTCTTTTCCAACTGAGCTATGAGGGAAGCCCCTTTATTTAAAGAGGTCTCAGTAAATCTGTATTGACTGATTAAAAAAATGAGTCGGGATTTTCAGACAAAATTTAGCACATTCACAAAGCTGTGAGTGTCCTGAAGACAAAAACTGGCGATTGCCAGCCATCTCAGCTAGAACATTTCCCAATTAGAGAAAGGAGCCAATGGGTGGATAAGAAGGCAGAAGTTGCCCTCTACTGGCATAGTTACTTATCTCGGGAAGAAAGGCAGCTTCTGGAAATGGAAAGCAGAGAAGGGTAGCATAATTTTCAAGAAGGACAAATCCAAGTGTTAAGTTCTGGGGACAGCAATGCCTGGAAAATACAGCAGGAATTTATTGTCTCCTCAGTGGACTGTCCCAATGCCTTTATTATCTGACTTTACCCACAGGAAGTAGCTTGCTCAAGGTGATGTCACTAGTAAAGGGTAGAGCTGGAAATTGAACTCGCAGATGCCAACTACAAATCCAGAAATCTCTACCCTGCTGGGCAGCAAACCTCTTCAGAGTAGGAGCTGTGACTTATGCCATTTTACATCCTGCCAGCACTTAGCAAAGAGTTAGGCACTCAGTCAGTTGTTACATGAAGTAATAATCAACATTTGTGAAATGATCACTCTGTACCCAAATGATCACTGTCCAAAGTGACTTTAATACATTATTTCACTTGCTCACAACACTTGCCTGAGGTGGCCTAGTTCATAGACATAGACTCTCTAAAGTCTCAGAGAGGTTGAGAAACCTGCCTAAGATCACAAAGCCTGGATTCCCACCTAAGCATATTAACTCCAGAGCCTGGCCTCTTATCTATTAGTTCTCAAACTGTTGGATCCCAAAATTCCTTTACAATCTTAAAAATTATTAAGGACCATAAAGAGCTTTTGTTTTGCTTATAAGGATTATATCTATCAGTATATACAGCATTACAACTCAAAATGGGAATTTGAAATATATACTAGTTTATTTAAATATTGTAATAACCCCTTTAATGTTAACATATTTTTATGAAAAATACGTTCTCAACTGAAAAAATATTTAGTGAGACTGACACTGTTACACATTTTTGCAGTTTTCTTTAATATCTGGTCTACAAGAAGACAGCGGGGTTTTCATATCTGCCACTGCAGTCAATCAGTTATGATGTCATACTTCTATAAAACTTCACTATATGCTTATGAAAAGGGCAAATAACATCTTAGTGTGATTACTGAAATGGTCTTAACCTCACACATCCCTAATAGAGACCCAGACACCCTTGGAGAACCACTGCTTTGTGACCACCCATCTATAGGGTGAATGAGTCCCTTCTCCCAGAAATTCATTCCACCTGAAACATTCCTACTGACTTTTCAAACACCTTTTCTTTCTCTTTTTCCCTCCATTCTTGCTCTTCTGGCAACTGCATGTCTCCCACTGTCAGCGTTTTCTCCCACTGTGCTCTGGATGTAGCCTGTCAAGGCAATGATGAGCCTCAAGATGGAACCCTACAAGCAGTAAAGAGAGGCTCTGCCTTAATCCTAGATGCCTCTATCTGAAGACCAAGGAGCATCAATGATTAATTCCTGCTATTCCATTTTTAAGGAAAAGAACTTCTCAAAAACCCTCACTCAATTTCATCTAGACTAAGAAGCCTAATATTAAGAAGTTACAATCATTTAGGTTTTATTAAATAGTCATCAACAGCAATATCCTAAAAGTCAGTTGCCTTTCACAGCCAGAGGGAAACATGGCCCCCTGCTTCCATCTCTCCCGAGCTGCCCATGATCATCAGTTAAGAGGGGCCCTCTGTTCCACTGCTGCTTCCAGACCACACACCCTCCCTCTGCCCTGAAACCCCAGCTCACAATCTCTCATCATCAGAATATACCATCCATTGCCTGTTTTGTTGCAAATGCCTGGGTCAGTCCATTCCCTGCTTGAAGAATTTAACTACTAGCTCAGTGCCATTCTCTCTAAAACCACTCCTTCATTCTGTTTATTCCTTCTAAGACCCTGCTCTCAAAATTCCCATAGTTCTCTTCTAATGAGCTTGGCTTCCACTACCTGACTGCTGTGGTCATCTCCAGGATGATATCACTACCAACAACTTCAAACTGTCTATAATCTGATCCTCAGGCACCCCACTCTCCATCTTCCTGGCTCAGTGATACCCTGACCCCAACAATCCTTTAGTCCCCCAGGGACCAACACTTCAGATCCAAATTCATTTCCTCAAACTCACGGCTCTCAAGATTCTACATGATTTAGTCCCTGCCTACCTCTCTGGCATTGTCTCCCAGTCCTCTCCCTGTTATTCACAACCCACCAGCCCTTCTGACCTCTCTGCATTTTCTCAAACAAGTCCATTCCTAGCTCAGGGCCTTTGCACTTGCTCTCTCCTCTGCCTAGACAGTCCCACTAAAGGCAGATGTCCTCAAGACTCCTTCCTCACCTCTTTCAAATTTTTATTCATAAGTACCTTCTCAATGTGATCATCTATAATCTATTTAAAATTTCAACCCACCACCCCAAAGGACATACACTCTCTTCCCTACTTTACTTTTTCCATGCCACTTATCACTATAGCATATGGTATAACTTACTATTATTTTGTAGATAGTCTGTTTCCTCCAACTAGGATGAAGGTAGAGATTTGTATCCATTTTATTCAACTATATTCCTAGTACCTAGAATGCTATCTGGCACCTAGTGAGCACTCAATAGATATTTTCTACATGAAAAAGGAAATTGGATTATGCAGATTTCAAACAATTTTTAAAAAGTTAAGTCATTTTCTACATAAAATTTTGAACTGCAAAGCATCTACCAATTTTTCAGAATTTGTCAAAAATCTTTATTTGAAGTTTTAACAGGTTTAAAAGTGAAGTCTAAGTTATGTTTATGCCATTACCACTTAGCCTTGCCTCTTTAATAGAAACACACATCTGTTATGGGCTGAATTGGGTCTCTCCTCACCACACCTGAAATTCATATGGTGAATTCTTAACCCCAGTACTTCAGAATGTGACTACATTTGGAGATGGGGCTTTTAAAGAGCTAATTAAAACAAAATGAGGTCCTTAGGGTAGACCCTAATCCAACATGACTGGTGTTTTTTAGGACACAGACAACACCCAGCAGCCACTTGTCAGACTTCCTGCTGTAACTCAATCCCACAAACTGATTGTCTACCCCCAAAAGGGCTGTGGACTTGGAGACTGCAAAGATAAACCACGCCTCTGCAAGAAATCACTTGAGCTAGGGAGGAAGGGAAGATCTGCCATTCCATTGTTCCCATTGCTTGAGCACATGGGGCTTAGGTCCCCAAAAGCCACTAAGCGCGGCATGTTCTAAAGTTTGTTCTGAGATTGCTGAGAGATGTCAGAACCAACCATCAACCACCAGGGAAGGAAAGCCTGATAAAGTTAGCTTTTGGGTGTCTGCAGGGAAAAACCACGGCTTCCTTGGTGGCTCAGTGGTAAAGAATCCACCTGCCAATGTCGGAGACCTGGGTTTGATCCCTGGGTCAACAAGATTCCCTGGAGAATGAAATGGCAACTCACTCCAGTATTCTTACCTGGGAAATTCCATGGACAGAGGATCCTGGTGGGCTACAGTCCGTTGGGTCGCAAGAGTTTGACACGACAGAGCAACAAGGGAAAACCCATGTCCATGGCGGGAAAGCATGGTTCCTCCCCTCCTGTAGCCAAGAGTAGCTCTAAACAAATCTCATATGAAGACTGGGGGACCTGCAAGAAGGAGAAAGAAGGACACCTGCAAGAAGGTGTCCCCCAGATGCACACCTGCTGAGCTGCAGAAATTATAGGCCCTCCTGGTGCCACCAATAGAGCTGAGCATGGTGAGGAGCATCCTGAGTGTCTGAGAACGTGGTGAGTGTCCTTTGTACTCTTCTCACTGCATCATGGGGACGGAGAGGGGATCGTTGGCCTGTGGAGACATGAACTCAAACAATGGTGCTGCTCCTGGCCCAGAGATGGCTCTCCTGCCAGAGTAGCCCAGGACTATGGAGTCTAAAGAGCCTCTGATGTGATGTGCCTGAAAGACCTTCACCCCATCCAAATCTCTGTGGCCTTCGAAGGCCCCCATGGTTATTATTGTGGACCCTGGTGGTTATTAATGGAAGAGCAGAGGCCATGGATGGCCCTGGGACCAAGCAAGATGAGTCCCATAAGGGAGAAGTGTGGGAAGAGGCATGGCTGCCATTCTCAGGCGTGCAGGGGTCCACAGCCATGGAGAAGCATGTGATCACACACACATACCCACACAGTGGTGGCCACCAGCACTGCACAGAATCAACAACCAGAGCAAAGCCAGGACACTCCCCATAACCAACATGCAGTTGGTCACACAGGAGATTCTCTCTTCTTCCAGCTGCCCACCTCCCCCGCCCCCCAGCACAGGGCTGCAGAAGACCCATGAGGGGCTTGGCAGCTTCAGGGCAGGGGAGGAGGGTCAAGAGAAGAACGTGCAGTGTTGGTTCAGTCCCAGCTCTAGCTTGTGCTGGGCCACAGGGAGAAGGCTTGCGATGAGTTTGAGACTGGAGTTTTTAGACAAATAGGATTGAGCCTTCTATTCCAAGCTCCAAATTCATTTTAACCAAAAGTAACCAGAGAGCTATGGAATCTCTTGAAATTTTGTTACACATCACCTACCACCCACCCTAAAGGAAATCAACCCTGAATATTCACTGGAACAATTGATGCTGAAGCTTCTACTTTAGCCACCAGATGTGAAGAGACGACTCATTGGAAGAGACCCTGATGCTGGGAAAGACTGCCGGCAGGAGGAGAAGGGGGTGACAGAGGATGAGATCTTTCAATGCCATCATCGACTCAAGAGACATGAGCTTGAGCAAACTCCAGGAAATAGTGAAGGGCAGGGAAGCCTGGCACGCTGTAGTCCATGGGGTCATAAAGAATCAAACACAACTGAGTGACTGAACAACATAAAGGCAAAGTCAACAAAACACCACTGGTAGTAATTACTGAAGAGGGAAAACTGGTTCACATTTCTACCTCAATGGCTGGGAACTTCTCAGAACACAAACAATCATCTACCAGGGCAGAGGGAGGGGAGGATGGAACGGGAGGTCAGCCCCCATATTTGTGCTCTGCCTACACCTCTCTGTGGAAGCCTTTGATGAGGGATGGCTCCTCAGCCCTGACTCTGCTTGATGTTAACATTGGACACAGCGCAGTCACCAGATCTCCCTGGACAGAGTCCCTCATTTCAGCAAATACTGGAACACCTACCACATTCCAGGCAAGACAGAAGACAGACCTCAGCCAGCTGCCGGGGTCACAGAAGAGACAGCCAGATACACCTTAGTCTGATAAGCACTAGAAGTTTAAGGGTCTGGGGCTAATTGAGCAAAATGAAAGGAACCTAACTCAATATTAGGGTATTAGAAAAAGCTTCTGGTAAGAGAAGTGTCTCTGTGGAGAGCTAAAGGATGGATGGGTGTGAGTTGAGTCACTAGGAAGAGATTTCCAGGTGATTCGTCACATCATCATGTCCCTGGAAGCCACCACATAACCTTGGGAGCCATGTAGAATTTATCCCAAGGGCAAATAGGCTTTATTAAAAAGTAAATGAAATGAGGACTGACTGCTTAATGGGCATGGGTTTCTTTTTTGGGGTGATGAAATTTTCTGAAATTAGGTAGTGGTCGTGGCTGCCTAGCAATGCAAATGTACTAAAAGTCACTGAATTGTACACGTTAAATGGTTAAAATTTTTAAATGGTGAATTTGATGTATGTAATTTTACCTGGAAAAAAAAAGAAAAGATGATACCTGGAGGGAACTTTTGATTTCAACCAAGTAAGATGGAATGGAATAAGGACCAATTTACCCTCCTGCCGAAAACAACTAAAACCAAGACAAATCTAAGAAACATGGTTTACAGGAGAATAGACACTGGGCAAGAAAAGACAGCAATCCCTGAGGAACGGGAAACAAATAAAGTGAATTCTAGAACTGCCCCAGCATATTGCTTTGAGGGCTTCAAGGCCACAAAGTGGGGAAGAAAGAAGAGCTGAGCCAGCCCCCAGAGCTGAAGAAACAGAGCAGAAACTCGGGGAAGACCATGGCAGCCGGCGCACTAGAGAGGAAGAGAGAACCCTGAAAATCTGCAGGGGGTCTCCCTCCAGAGTCCACCACATGCATGCAAGAAACAGGATTAGAGGGAAGAATGCCAGAGCTCAGACAGAGCTGGGAATAGCATCTGTTCCCAACAGCCAGGCTGTAAAACCTCATAATTTATGGAACAGTGAATAGACTACTAAGAGTCTTAACCACATTCCTCAAAAAATTAAAAATAGAACCACCATATGATTCAGCACTCCTAGTATACATCCAGAGAATATGAAAACAGGATTTTGAAGAGATGTCTGCTGCATGTTCATTGCAGAATCATTCACAGATACAAAAACAACCTAAGTGTCCATCAACAGATGAATGGATTAAAAAGATGTTATATACATATATACAGACACAATGGAATATTATTCAGCAGTGAGAAAGAAGGATATCCTGTCATTTGCAACAACATGAATACACCTTGAGGACATTATGATAAGTGAAATAAGCCAGAGAAAGACTAATACTATATGTATGGTGTCACTTATATGTGGATTTTAAAAAAGTCAAATTTATAGAAACAAGTAGAGTGAGATGTTGGTCAAAGGGTACAAACTTTGTTATAAGACAAATAAGTTCCTAGGATCTAATGTACAGCATGGTGTTCTGGCTAAATAGTGTATTATATAATTGAAAGTTGCTAACAGATCTGTTGTTTGGTTTTTTTATTTTTTTTTTCCCATTTTTATTAGTTGGAGGCTAATTACTTTACAATATTGTAGTTGTTTTTGCCGTACATTGACATGAATCAGCCATGGATTTACATGTGTTCCTCATCTTGAACCCCCCTCCCACCTTCCTCCCCATCCCATCCCTCTGGGTAATCCCAGTGCACCAGCCCCGAGCACTTGTCTCATGCATCCAACCTGGACTGGCAATCTGTTTCACACTTGATAATATACATGTTTTGATGCTGTTCTCTCAGATCATCCCACCCTCGCCTTCTCCCATAGAGTCCAAAAGTCTGTTCTATACACCTGTGTCTCTTTTTCTGTCTTGCATATAGGGTTATCGTTACCATCTTTCTAAATTCCATATATATGCATTAGTATCCTGTATTGGTGTTTATCTTTCTGGCTTACTTCACTCTGTATAATGGGCTCCAGTTTCATCCATCTCATTAGAACTGATTCAAATGAATTCTTTTTAATGGCTGAGTAATATTCCATGGTGTATATGTACCACAGCTTCCCTATCCATTCTCTGCTGATGGGCATCTAGGTTGCTTCCATGTCCTGGCTATTATAAACAGTGCTGCGATGAACATTGGGGTGCACGTGTCTCTTTCAGATCTGGTTTCCTCGGTGTGTATGCCCAGAAGTGGGATTGCTGGGTCATATGGCAGTTCTATTTCCAGTTTTTTAAGGAATCTCCACACTGTTCTCCATAGTGGCTGTAACTAGTTTGCATTCCCACCAACAGTGTAAGAGGGTTCCCTTTTCCCCACACCCTCTCCAGCATTTATTGCTTGTAGACTTTTGTATAGCAGCCACCCTGACTGGCGTGTAATGGTACCTCACTGAGGTTTTGATCTGCATTTCTCTGATAATGAGTGATATTGAGCATCTTTTCATGTGTTTGTTAGCCATCTGTATGTCTTCTTTGGAGAAATGTCTGGCTAACAGATCTTAAAATGTTCTCACCACAAAAAAGATAAACATGTGATGTGATGGAGGTATTAGCTAACACTATAGTGGTAATCATTTTGTAATATATGTATCTCAAATCAACACATTGTACACCTTACACAGTGCTTTATGTCAGTTATGTTTCAATAAAGCTGAAGGAAAAAACAGACTGGGGCCAGACAGATATGAGTGTGACTCGGCTCCAACAACCGGTCACCTGTTTCACAAACTTTAGAAGCCTCATTTCCTCATTTGTAATACAAAGATTCATTTTATAGAGATACATGGGAAAACCATAAGATACATGGGAAAACCATAGTAAGAAAGTTGTACGTCAGTACTAAGGGGAAATTAACCCTAGTCCTGTCTGAGTGATTGAGTGAGTGAAGTAGCTCAGTCGTGTCCGACTCTTTGCAACCCCGTGGACTGTAGCCTACCAGCTCCTCCGTCCATGGGATTCTCCAGGCAAGAATACTGGAGTGGGTTGCCATTTCCTTCTCCAGGGGATCTTCCTGACCCAGGAATCGAACCCGGGTCTCCCGCATTGCAAGCAGACACTTTAACCACTGAGCCACCAGGGAAGAACAGAGTCCTGTCTAAAACACCTTAAAAGCAAAATTCAAATGCATCAAACTGTTTCCAAGTACTAATAACTTATTTATATCCTAGAACAAAGTTTAAGAATGTTTCTAGAAATGTAAAAGTACTCCGTTAAAAAAGTAAAATTCACATCTGATACCTAATTAAAAATTGTCAAAGCAGTAGGAAAACATGAACTGTAAAGAGGGGGAAAAACAAGCAAAAAAATCAATTGAAATCAACCCAGAGTTGACATAGATGTCAGAATGAGCAGACAAGAACATTAAAACAGAGATTATAACTGCATTCTGTATTTTTAAAACATTGATTAGAGACACAGAAGATATTTAAAAAAAAAACTAATCAAATTTCTAGAGGTGAAAACTACAGTGTCTGAAGTTAAATGATACCATAACATTTGCTGAGTGGAAAAACTTGTTCTGGGTGCCACCTGGAGAATGGTTTTAGGGAAAATAATATTAAAGTAGGAATAAGAAGCTGTTAGAACATCCCAGGTGAGAAAAGATGGTGGTCTGAATAGGAATGACAAGCACTGGAAGAAGCAGGCCGTTGTGAAACATTTAACAGAAGGAATTGGCAGGATGAGGTAGAGTGCACAGGTGTGTGAGGTAAGGAAGCTGAAGATGACCATGTGAAATGTAAGATGATGGGAAGTGAGCAACTTCTCCACTTGAGGTGAGGTCAGGGAGCATCAGCTGTGCCTTACATGGAATCAGCAATGGGTAATGGAAATGCAATTCAAGAGGTATGAAAGTCACTCAGTTGTGTCTGACTCTTTGCAACCCCATGGACTATACAGTCCATGGAATTCTCCAGGCCAGGATACTGGAGTGGGTAGCCTATCCCTTCTCCAGGGGATCTTCCCGACCCAGGGATCAAACCCAGGTCTCCTGCATTGCAGGCAGATTCTTTACCAGCTGAGCCACAGAGGAAGCCCTCAGGAGGTGTGCCTGCACACTTCAGTCGTGTCTGACTCCATGTGACACTGTGGACTTCAGTCTGCCAGGCTCCTCTCCATGGGATTCTCCAGGCAAGAATACTGGAGTTGGGTTGCTGTGCCCTCCGACAGAGGACCTTCCCAACCCAGGGATTGAACCGGCATCTCTTATGTCTCCTGCGTTGGTAGGTGGGTTCTTTACCACAAGTGCCACCTGCGAAGCCCAACTCAGGAGGTATCTGCCATGAAACCAGCTGATGCCTCCTGCAGGGGCCACACCGGGAGAAGGAACAGTGAGCTCAAAAGCTGAAAGATAGGGACAGCTGGCTTCATGGGAGAGGGAGGACAGAAAAGGGGGACACTGGGAGGCCAGGTAGGGCCCAGATCAGGCAGAGCTTACAGGGCCAGGGAGACAAATCCAGATGTTACCTGAGGTAGGATGGGAATCTACTTAGATTACAGTCTAAGCAGTGGACTGACAGATTGGCCTTTTCAACTGTCACTCTGGTCGATGGTTTGAATGGACTGGAAGGGGCATGAGCAGAAGCAGAATGACCAGTTTGAGGACTTTGATCATCATGAGAGATAACAGCTTGCATTGGAAGGGTGGGGAAGAAGCGAGTAAACTAAAACTAGAAATGTATACTAGAAGCAGAACCATCATGTTTGGTTTGAGGTGAGTAAATGCCATTTATGGAAGTAGAGAAGGCTAGCAAAGGGCAGATTTGGGAGAGGAGAACCAAGAGTTCTAATTTATATATATTAGATGATATCTCAGGTAAGCAACTATAGACAGGGGTCTCAGAGTTCAGGGGAAAGAAGTAGGCTAGAGACACAAACACAGCACAGAGGTGGGATTCCAAACCGCAGCAGTAAATAAGATCACAAGGAGAAGGCTTGTAGAGTGAGAAAAGAGGCCAACACTGAGCCCTTACAATGTGACATTTAAGAAAGATATGGAGAAAAGGAAGGATTTTTTTAAAGGTGCAGTTGAGACTAAAGAATTTGCAAGAATTAAATAAATAAAACAAAATGCAGAGGAAGATAACTAAAGAGGGGAGGTGACCCAGAGCATATGTGGAGACACTAGCCTATGACAGCAGGAAGGACACCTCTTTGGCAAGATTCAGGCAGCTTATAGAATAAATGACTGTTGGTGGGAGCCTTCCTCTGCTACAGGGAGGTACACTACCTGAGAGGCAGGGGTGCTGGGGAGAAAGGTAATAGAGAGTAGAGAAGGTATGAATAATCCACAGGACCTATTATATAGTACAGGGAACTCTATTCAATACACTGTAATAACATGTATGGGAAAAGAATAGATAGATGTATAAATAAATCACTTTACTATATACCTGAAACTAACACAATATTGTAAACCAACTATACTCCAATATAAAATAAAAAATTTTTAAATAAAATTTTTTGCCACTTTAAAAAAAAAGAGAGGAGGTATGAAAACAGTTGACTCAAAGTAGGAGGATAAATATGAGTGTAAAACTTGTCAGGCCATGTTGCATGGGGTCAGCTCCCAAAGTTAGTTGATCCTGAATCCTTAGGGATGCTAACTGGCTACAGAAGATGATTTTCTCCAGGAATGCTCCTCAGTTTTCAAAGATACAGTACTGCATCCAATCCCTAGCCTCTTTTGAGGCTGTCCCAGAATCAGCTGCCCAATCTCCAACTTAAGTCACAAACTGGATGTTCAGACATCCTACAACCTTCAGAGCAGGTCAAGGCAAGGTTAAAATCTGACGCTCCCAACTCCACGATGAGCTCAGTGGGTAATCAACAATAGGAAGGCAATCTCTCATACCTCCAGGCCCTCAAGGTTCCAGAAGGAAGGGCATTTTCTTTCTTCCAATGGTATAATGCTATTAATACACAAATTTTCATAAATTTAGACTATGCTAATCTCCCAAATGTGCACATGCACACACACACATAAGATAATCCTGGTAAGAGATGAACACATAGCTTTACAGATATTTTCATACTTGCTCTGGAAGTAGGGAGACCAATTTGGACTCTCTTGCAGATCATGATGATGATGAAGAAATGATCTTGAGATGACAGTGGAAACAAGACTAAGGATTCAGGAGGAATCAAGGAGTTGGAACTGGAAGGATGACAAATGATAGGAAGAAAGCACAAGAAAGAGTCAAAAATGTACAAGGAAACCCCTCATACAAGAGTCCTCAGGTGTTTTTACAAGGATGTTTGCTATTGCATAGTTTATAATTAGAAAATATGATACAGTTATACAATGGAAAATATGTTCATTAAAAAGGATAAAGTAAATCTACATATGTAGACATGGATATCTGTAGACATGGAAAGACATACAATGTTCTTGGATTGGAAGAATCATTACTGTCAAAATGACAATAGTACTCAAGGCAATCTATGGATTCAATACAATCCCTATCAAATTACTACTGATGGTGTTTTTCACAGAACTAGACCAAAAAATCTTAGAATTTTTATGAAGACACAAGAGACTCTTAATAGCCAAAGAAACTTTTAGAAAGGAAAACAGAACTGGAAGAATCAGGCTCCCTGAATTCAGACTATACTACAAAACAACAGTCATCAAAACAGTATGGTATTGGCACAAAAACAGCTATAGATCAGCGGAACAGGATAGAAAACCCAGAAATAAACCCACGCTCCTATGGTCACCTAGTCTATGACAAAGGAGGCAAGAGTATACAATGGAAAACGGTCCTGGGAAAACTGGAAAACTACAAGTAAAAAAATGAAATTAAAATAGCCTTTAATACCATATACAATTACTCAAAATGGATTAAAGACCTAAATGTAAGACCAGATACTACAAAACTTTTAGAAAAAACCATATGCAGAATACTCCCTGACATAAATCACAGCAATATCTTTTTTGATCCATCTATTAGAGTAATGGAAATAAAACGAAAATAAACAAATAGGATGTAATTAAGCTCAAAAGCTTTTGCACAGCAAAGCAAACCATAAACAAAAAAAAACCACCTACAGGATGGCAGAAACTACTCGCCAAAAAAGGGACAAAGGATTAATCTCCAAAATTTACTAACAGCTCATGCAGCTCAACATCAAAAAAAAAAAAAAAAAATCCAATAAAAAACTGGGCAGAAGACCTAAATCTCAAAAAAAAAAAAAAAAAAAAATACAGATGGACAAGCAGCACATGAAAAGATGCTCAACATCACTAATTATTAGAGAAATGCAAATCAAAACCACCATACCTCACCTCACACTGGTCAGTAAGGTCATGATCAAAAAGTCTACAAATAACAAATGCTGAAAAGCGTGTGGAGAAAAAGAAACCCTCTAACACTGTTAGTAGGAAAGTAAATTGGTACAGCTACTATAGAGAACAGAACTAAAAATAGAGGTACCATATGATCCATCGATCCCACCTCTGGGCATATATCCAGAGGAAAAGCATGGTTCAGAAGGATTCATGCACCCCAATATTCACTGCAGCACTGTTTACAATAGGCAAGACACAGAAGCAACCTAAATGTCCCATCAACAAATGAATTGATAAAGAAGATGTGATACATACATACAATGGAATATTAATCAGCCATTAAAAAGAATGAAATAATGCCATTTGCAGTAGCAAGAATGGACTTGGAGATTATCATACTAAGTGAAGTATGTCAGAGAAAGAGAAATATCATATGATTTTACTTATACATGGAATCTAAAATATATATATATATATATATATATATATATACACAAATAAACTTATTTATAAAACAGAAAGACTCACAGTCTTAGAGAACTTATGGTTACCAGAGGGGAAGGTGCAGAGAAGGAATAGATTGGGAGTTTAGGACATGTATACACTGATATATTTAAAACAGATAACAAGGACTTACTGTATAGTACAGGGAACTCTGCTCAATACTCTGTAACAACCTAAATGGGAAAAGAACTTGGAAAAGAATACATATATATGTACAACTGAATCACTTTGCTATATACCTGAAAGTAACAACATTGTTAATCATCTGTACACCAATATAAAATGAAAATTTTTTTAAATGTATAGTGCACCTTAGAAATAGTATACATGGTTTCTATGAGAGCAAAAGAACTTTTAAGAACTCAAGATGGTATACACAAAAGAGCATTTCTCATTATGGGATCCCTGGAACACTGCAGAACTGTTTCTACATTTCAAAGGGAAAACACTAGTGAAATTTATATTTGCAGATATAAGAAAAAATTAAATGCATCAATAGTTCAGAAGGATGATACTCAAAGTGTATATTGATACAGAGGCAGCACAACTAACCACCCCATATATGCTCTTTTCAGTAAGTGGATTTTGCTACATATCTTGTCAAAATTTCAAATTTTTCTGTAATGATATTTTTTGGTTTTATATACAGTTGAGGTATATGTATACAGTTTAAGATATATGTATATTCATTGCTGAAAATAGTTTGCCACGATTTTGCAGAAAAATACTATTAAGTAAGTGATAAATGAAAAACAAAAGACAATCTTTCCATGGCACCCAACACCCCCATGCCAAACTCAAAACCCCTTGCACAGTTCAAACAGCCACATGGTCCCTGCTTCACTCTCCTTTGTTTGCAACCACACTGCTGCTCAAACCTAAAGCCGGGAAAAAACAAAGGCAATTTTCATTCAGCAAGCTGTGTCCACTTGCTTCCTGCCATTTGCAAAAGCTGTTCCCTCTGCTCAGAACTCTCTTCCATCAAGCCTCCATCCACATGTACTTCCCCAGGAAGCCTTCCCTCGACTGGGCTGGGGAGTGTTCCCCAAGTCCTGGTCCTCCCCACCCCAATGCATCTTCCTGTATCACAATGGCATTCGATACCTCTCTCCCCAAGGATGCCAGGCATCTGAGTGCAGGGGCAACATCGGTATTTAACCACAGTAGGCTTAGTTCCTAGCACATTGAGACTAAAGTGATAAATGATCAGATTACTGGAAAGAACAAAGTCAGATTAGGATTTCTATCATAGTACTAACCCTTTTGGGACTTGGTATAGGGACTAACCTTCCTATACAGGTTAGATCAGAATTAGTCTAATAGAGAATACTAACAATATATTTTTTGAAAATTCTAATTGCGTTCCTGTTGAAGGTTAATTGGAAATTGAAACCTGAAAAAATGCCAATGCAAAAATAAGTTAGGTGTGAACGAACCTTACATAAATAAGATCATGCTTAAATGCAGTGTAGGGGAACGGTATGATCGAAAGAAATAAACTTTAATTCTACATTTAGGACATCATATTTCCAAACAAGCCTTCTCATAAGCTTTCTCTTAATGAAGCCAAACAACATAAACTGCTACAAACAGCAATAATACCCACAAAAAGAGAATTATCTATGTTAAAGAAGCATCTGTTTAAAATTCTCAAAGTCAACAAACATTAAGCACTTTGAGTTCTGATAAACAGTGAAGAGAAGATCATTTGTGCTCAGGTCTGCCCAAGGACCTGGTAAAGAATTGACCAGTCACCTTGCTCCCAGATCTTTGTTTCCTCCACCACAACAAACCACTTTCCAAAGTTTCTAAATGTACTGTAGGGTATGAAAGCCACTCAGATTAGGGTTAGCTTTTCAAACTGGCCTGATTATACCTGAGGATGTGAGGTCTAACCCTCTTAAAGTCAAGTGCCAAGTTGTCTTATTCTCTTTCAAAAATCTACTGATTTCAGAAATCCAGACTCATTCAGTAACGTTTAAAGGGTCAAAGTTTTGAAGTCAGGACCAGTGACTGTGTGTGTTCCTGTCATTTCATGCATGCCTAGTATCTTGTAGATTCCTCTAATAATAATGGGAAAGGGTTCACATTCTAACTTGACTATAGATGCTACAGACATTTCAGGAGAAAGATTTCCTGTATAGGTTAGTATTAAGCAAGGATCAAATTCAGTTGACTGCCTGGCTAGGCAAGTTAAGTGAGTTAAATAGGCTGGGTCACAGAAGAGACAGAATAAGAGGAATACTTCAATTCTCCCTTCAAGCCATCTCACATAGGGTCTAGAGGACAGAAAACCCACACTCCACCTAAAAGGCAGCCAGCACTCACTCTATCACCACTTGACCAAGTGCTGGAAACAAGGGCCTACTATTTAACAGGTCTGCCTTTCAAAGAGAATCTCTAAATCCAAATATATGTGAAAACTAATTTAAAATAGTGGCAACAATTTTCTAAAATCATCATCAGCCCTCTCTGCCCAATAAGAAAAAAAATCCAGAGGCAAACATTAGCACTGATATTTTGATTCCAGTATCAGTTATGGAATCAAAATACCAGTTCTATCATTTTCTAGCACTTCATACCTTTGGTACATGAAGCTTCTAAACTTCAATGTCCTCATCTGAAAAACAGGATCATGAACGTGAAACATAATGCTTATTAAAGACTTAAAAACAATTCCCAACACAGAGTTATCAACTAAATAGAGTTTCCTGTAGGTAAAGAGTGGATCTCACTACAAGTAAATTATCTGCTGTGGTCTTCAAAGAACCCAATTGAAGAGCTCAAGAAGGCAGAATTCTCAGGAGATTTAGAGCCTTTCAAATTTTGATCACTGAATACAGGGTATTGAAGTCATTAGAAACTAGATAGAAACAGCAATAAAGAATTCCTAGCAATAGACACTTAATAAGCTGGAAGTGGCTCTTCTAATTAAGAGGTCTAATAACTGTCACCAGTTAATGGCCACAAAAATGGAGTAAAGTATACATGGAGAGGTATATGTTTCAGGAAAAACAGTGGCAGCTTTTAAAGCAAGCTGTTAAATCAGAGGGTTTTAGGGTAAGTTTTTCAACTTAGACAAACTTCTCATCACATTATAGACTCTCATCTGTTAAACAGGTCTACTAGTTTTCACAGTTTTTATTACCAAAATACAAGTTGGTGTGCCCTACACCCAGGGGGGGCCAAACAATACCAAAACACTGGAGTATGGTACAGAGAAAGGTTCACTGAGGGCCATGCAAGGAGGTGGTTGGCTCATGTCTCAAAACCCCCAAACTCCCCAAAAGCCTGCAGCAAAGCCCTTTTCTAGGAAAGCTGAGGGAGGAGAATGGTTAATTGTTGTGAACTTCTTGTGTCAGATCCTTTGTTCTTGAAGTCAGGTCATGGTCAGGTAAATGTTACATTAAACAAAAGTTATTCCCTGTTCTGACAAGAAAGGACCAGGTCCCAGTACAACTTTCACACTCCAAGGTCTGGGTTCTGGCTGAGAGGAGGCAGAACTTAGTTTGTGGCTCCCTCAGGGCCAGGTCCCAAGACCCTGGTCATCGCTGAGGGAGCCAGGCACCCAGGACCCAGCTGGCCCTCACTCTCCTCAGGTCGCCCGTATGGCAGGGATAGGTCCCGAAAATTGTGACCCAGACTGACGGCCGCTGCCATTCGGTTACAGAGACAGGGATAGGGGAGAGGTTCATCGCCTCCTCAAGGTCTGGGCCGG
The DNA here is from genome assembly GCF_019320065.1 of Cervus canadensis. Classification (NCBI taxonomy): domain Eukaryota; kingdom Metazoa; phylum Chordata; class Mammalia; order Artiodactyla; family Cervidae; genus Cervus; species Cervus canadensis. The sequence goes on from NC_057389.1 coordinate 37,377,572, forward strand.
GCCAGTGGCCAGCCTTGGTGAGGGCTCTGGAGCCCTGCAGGACACAGACAACTCCTAGCCGGTTCCCTGGGCCCCAAAGCTCACTCACTGGGCTGAGGGTGGGTGAGCTGGAGGCCCCCAGAGAAAAGGCCAGGATCTTTCTCTTACCTCACTCTCCACCTGACAACCACCACTTCTGCCACTAACAGTCGCTCATTGGCAGTTGGTTACCTGGGGGATGGGCCCACTGCAGCACCAATTAATGGCTGAGCAGACCACTAACGGTCACTCACTGACAGCTGGTCGCTTGGGGGAAGGGCCCACCACAGCACATACCAATGGCTGAGCAGGACCACTAATAAGTCTCATGGTCACCACTGCCTGGACAGGGTGCAAGGTTACGGTAGCAGGCACCAACAGCAACAGCGGGCTAAGGGCCGTGCAGCCTGTAGCCTGCTACATTTTAAGCAAATTCTAAACAATACCAACCACAATATTAGGAAGAGTCTGTTAAACAAAGAATTGCTTTATTAATACAAACTATTAATACATACCCAAACTATAAAGTGCTAAGAAATTTAAATATCTAAGTCACAGCAAACAGGTGGCAATTCAACATCCAGAGTGGACAGAATGCTTGAGGGAGACTGCAACAGATCTAGAAAACAGGAATTTCTTATTCAGTATCTGCAAATCCACATGTCCATCAACACACACATTAGTTTCACTTTAATCATGAACTCGAACTCTTATTTTCCCCTTTGTCTCATGAATTACCCCTGCCCCACCTACATACATACACATACACCTTCTCACTTATTTCTTGGAATGTGGCTATGGTCCCAGAATTAACCTTCATTATGAAATAAATCATAGAAGTACCCCAAATTCTATCATTCTTAGAGACCCAAGTAACTGCCAACAATTATCACTAGTGTAATCTGGCAAATAATGTAAGTTATTCCATCAGATATAATAGAAAACATGCTGATAATGGCTTTTGACCACCAGTCTGAACCAAGACCTAAAACCTCCTGCTATTGTGTGGGTCTTATCCTACATGAGCTTTGGATTAACTTGGAACTCTCATTTCAAGCAAGTTTATTTTACATCAACTTTTAATATAAAAAGTTATACACTAAATTTCACCTTGTTTTGCTTGTAATGTAAGACTGTCCAGATTCCAGAATGACTTAATTTTACTGGGCATTTGCAACTAAAAAACAGTACCAGTTGAGAATAGTTTTCATTATCCTGAAACCTTATCCCTTCAGTCTGAAGTATAGAAATTACTAGCCTTCTGCACAACCCTATCCTCACAGTAATGGAAGTGTTATGACACAGATTGTTTACAGCCCTTCTAGAAGGGCACTTGTTCACTTACTAGACTCCCACAGCGGAGGAGGCATCTTCAGAGGCGAAGGGGGACCCACATGTAACAGCTGCTCAAGCTCCCTCTCCTCATCAAGGATCATGAGAGGCACTCCATTCAAGGGGAGGTGTGCGATCTGGTGCTCCTCAGGCAGGTCAAAACTCTCAAAATCTGCCACAGAAAGCACTTTGTCAGGGCAGCAGTTCTCAGGGTGGTGAGTGGCACCCTGCCAGTCTAAGACCCTTTCATGGGGCCCAGGAGCTCAAACTATTTTCATAATAATACTAATACCTCTTCCCACTGTGCTGACATCTGCAATGGTGGTCCAAAAGCAACAGAGGATAAAACTTCTGTGCCTTAGTACAAATCAAGGCAGTGGCAATAAATTATATTTAGTATATTTCTCACTACCCTTCACTGGCATTAAAAAAAATGCCTGTTTCACATATCACTTTACCATATGCAATAAAAAAGTATTAATTTTATGAGCTCTCAACCCTTGAAAACATGTCTTTATAGTATTCTGTATAAGTTGTGAAGTATGCCATTAAACAGTTCTATCATATACTGAAGTACTGTGGTGTTTTCCAAGAAAAATGATATGTGCAATTATTTGATTTGCAAGCTAAACCAGAGGTGTTACTTCTGGACACCATTTACTATAAAGAACTAAAAGACAAACTTTGGTAACTCAGACTTGGATATGTGTTGCACATTTTCTCCAAGCAATGAAAGTCTACCAGTTCAAGAGAAGTAGTATTTGTTGCCAATGATAAAATCCACAGTTGCAAGGGGAAAAAAAACCCTAAAATTTCAGAAAACTTATTTGCAGTCATTAGCTTGATAGCTTCCCATTACTGAAGACTTTTCTGATGAGGTCAGTGGTGAGCATTAATGAGTGTGCTCTTGACATGCATAAAGAAACATTTCAACTTGTGGATGACCTACATTTCCTAGCAAACCAGTATTTCTAAATGATCAATGGTGATAAATGCAGGATAAAAGATACATTCAAAGTGCAAAACAGACCAATGGATTTAAGTGTCAGAGAATAATACAATGCTTACTGAAATGGTTTCAGATTCTACATTGCAACTATGCATACAGAAGCAGCCACAAGTTGAATTTTAGTGTAATAGCAAAGAAAACTATCTATACTTATCTGAAAAGACTTAAAATGTTTCTCTTTTCCTAACCATGGCTGCAAAAGGCCAGATTTTCTTCATATACGTCAACCAAAAAATTCAGACGGAATGCACAATCCCATGTGAATCTAGCTGTTTTATGTTAAGCCAGATTAAGCAAATTTTCAAAAACATAAAACCACGCCACTCTTCTCATTAAATTTTAAGTTATGCACATTAATGTAATGGGTTTATTGTATTTTAACAAATTAACACTTTTTAACTTCTCAATTTTAATTTAAAATATAGGATATATAAACAACATGCAAAAGTTCTTTGGGGTCTTCACTACTTTTTAAGAGTGTAAAAGTCCTAAAACAAATTTAAGAAACAGTATATGTGACTACTTAATTTAAACCACTGAATTGTAAAAAAAAAAACAGACAGACAAAAGACCCCAGAGGAAATAAGTCTGCAATACACAGGGCTAATTACCTTTATCCAGAGAGTTCTTTACACACACAGACACAGAGTGTAAGAAAGTCACAAAAATCAAGAGAAAACAAAGATATAAACAGAAAATTTAAAACTACAAATGACCAATAGTCAAATATGCTCAGGCACACTCACATACCACAATTTTAAACAATAAAATACCAATTATCTTTCTGATAATTTTAAAACATTTGCAGGTAGAGAACAAGGGGAAAGCGGCCATCCTCATCCACTGAAGGTGGTTTCAATAACTTATGCTATTTTGGAAGGCAGTTTAGCAATATCTCTTTCCCCCAACAGAGCTATTGTACATAGTCCTCTTTCCTGGCCAATATGCTTAAAGTGTGAAAGTGTAAGTCGCTCAGTCGTGTCCAACTCTTTGCAACCTCATGGACTGTGGCCTACCAGGTTCCTCCGTTCATGCAGGAATTCTTCAGGTAAGAATATTGGAGTGGGTTTCCATGCCTTTCTCCAGGGAATCTTCCCAACCCAGGGATTGAACCCAGGTTGCCCGCATTGCAGGCAGATTCTTTACCATTTGAGTTACCTGGGAAGCCCTCAATATGCATAAATCTACCTCATTTTCCTGAATGGTAATGATGAGATGCACTACATTTTATCAAAACTTAATCACACAGCTTTGAGACCCAGTAATTCTTCCTGGCATTTACTCTCTAGGTATACTCACAAACTCTCAACAATAATTGCAGAATTGTTTTGTAATATATATAAAAGCCAGAAACAGCCCAGATGTATACTAGTGGAATAATTAAATGCTCTTTGGATCAAAAGGCAAAAAACCCAGCTCAGAAATCTCAAAGACCCCGTGTGATTTGACCAACCCCTCACCAGTGTCCTCCCTCACCCTGCTTTTCAGTTTTCCAGAACCTCTCCAGTCCTTCTTTCTGCCTCAACATCTTTTGTCTGTTACAGTGGGGGTGCCCAGCCCTACCCCTTCTCCACCCAACTATCTCCTTACATCCTTCAAGCCTCCACTGGGTGTCACTTTCTGAGAAACACTTCCTGCTCCTCCAGGCTAGGTTTAGTCCCCACTAACAAGCCCTGTTTTTCTCCTTGGCTCACACTCCAAGTGAAAGGATTTGTTCAGTGTCTGAATTTCCCTCCAAATCTTGGGCTTCCTCAGGGTGAGGCCTGCCTTGTTAACCACTACATCCTAAGCCAATAGCACCTGGCATACAGTCTACTCTCCTTAATGTGAGTACATTAAAGCTTGAAAAAAGCCGATTCTACAGTAGAAAATATTTCAGATACATGTACGAGGTTGAAGAAGTCAAAAAGCACATGTTCTCACTGGCTATGTGGATTTTTCAGGCTTGTTTTTTATTGTTCAACTTGACATCAAGTTCACTTTCTAAAAGTGGGCTTGCTAGGAAGGCTGTCTGCTAACACTGAACAAGTAATCCCCCCCTAGGTGGTTTTAGCTTTTGAGGACAAGAATTATGTTCTCCCATCTTTGCTCTGATTCCTCTTCTGACTTAAGATGATGCCTTAAAAATAAATCCACAAGTTATTTGTCCAAAGCACCCCAGATTCAGACAGCCTTGTTCTAGTTTTAGATCACATGTCATATTCAGAGCCATATCAAGTTACAGTTGAATTGGATACTAAGAGAAACTAAAAGCTAAAGCATTTGGACAATACCAAAAGATTACCTAATGGATCGAAGGGAAAGAATTTTTCTATTTCTGGATAGCTGTCATCTGAGGCAGGAACCGAACTTTTTGCCTTAACAGTCTTCTCAGTAATCTAAAAGAAACCCAAGAAAACATCCATTAATAGGAGTGGAAGCCTTGTCAACTGATTAGTACAAAAGACTGGAGAGATTCTTCAAGCCATGGGATTACTTCACCACATTTTGTCTTCAATTTCTAAGAAACCATAATCCCTCATTCTCAAAATCACACATAAATACAATTCAGCAATCAATTCTAGTATCATGGCTCAAAAGTTAAGGCTGAAATACAAGTATTATCAGCTGTTAGCATAAATTATCAAAATGCAGAGCAGAGTCTGTTTTTAGTCAATAAGTCGTGTTCAACTCTTTTGCAATCCCATGGACTATGTAGCCCACCAAGTTTCTTTGTCTGTTAAGATTTCCCATGCAAAAATACTGGAGTGGGTTGCCATTTCCTTGTCCAAGGGATCTTCTCCACCCAGAGATGGAACCTGAGTCTCCTGCATTGCAGGCGGATTCACCAGGGAAGCCCCAGAGTAGAGTTAATTCAGAGCTAATTGACTCAATCGCCCAACCTAACCTAACAGAAAAGAAAAAGGGCATAAATCACCCAGAATAGAAACTAATCCTAGAAGCCATTTTTTGGCTTTTGGAAATGTGATTTTCCATCTGTGTTACCTGAATTATTGGGTTAATATTAAAAACCAATTTGTGTTCCTCAAATACACACACTGAGTAAGAGACAGTCAAAGACAGTCAAGGACTTTAGAGGCCCACCGTGGATAATTCTCTAGTCTGGAACTGGTAGGCAGTCCGTGATGGTGGTGGGCCAAGATGGTAGCTTGTAGAGTCTTGATTTATTCTTACATAACATGTGCATGCCTAGAGGAAATTACTAGGACAAGGCTTCCCACATTTCAGTTCTGTCACGTTCTCATCATTTTTGCTATATCCTTACAATACCTACACTTAGCATTTCTCTTACTCAACTCAGTTTTTAAAAAAAAAAAAAAAAAGACATCTTTATCCTAAAACCACACGTAACAGTCTGACATCAAGTATACTAGTTATTTTTTTCCTAATACACACTCAATTACTGAAATGCAGTGCTAATTCACATGCTAAAGTTATCTTTCACAGCCAAGTCCTCTCAGTCTGGGATGCACTGACCTACAGTTTGTAAACACATGTACAAAGGTCAACATGCTACCAAGTTATAACCTACAAAGCTAGTGCTTGCTCTGAAAGGAGGGGAAGAGGATGGCAGCACCTGAGCTGTTATATTAGCATCATGACCTCTTGCAAAGTACCCTCCCTCACAGTACTCAGTAGTCTAAGACACTTGTTAAAGACAGGTGAGGCAAAAATATTAACAGCTGCTCCTGTGATCTCAAGGTATAGAGGAAGTCCATAAAGACTGTATGATGATTCTCTTCTGTTAATCTGCTTTGCTAGTCTCTATTTCCTTCCATTCACAGAGGAGAAGGTCAGGTAAGATGCTAGTAATCATTTTAAGAGTCAAAGTGCTGAAGTCTTTAATTATAGCCAATACTTACCTTTTTGGTCGAGAAAGTTGTCTGTTTCTGTTTGAGCGGTCCATTTGTCTTAACTGATTTTTCTGTAGCTCTGTTGACAGTTCCCAAAGCCTTTCTGGCAGTTTTTGGTAAAGCTGGTGGAGCATCAAACATTTTGCCAACACGCGGTGTTGAAACCTGAGATCTCCCATCTAAAGCTTTGACTGCTAAAGAAAAAGTTATACTGTAAGATCATTCCAGCAGTAAACACCTGTGCAACTTGAAAGCTGATTGTGCCTATAAACTTGGCCTAATTCTCACAGCCAAACTTAACCCCCATTTTTGACAGTGGCATGGTCCTATGCCTAACAGCACTTCAGTTCACTACCCTCTTAAATAATCTCTTTAAGATACTGAACATGAGGGCTTCTCTGGTTTCTCAGTAGTAAAGAATCTGCCTGCCAACGCAGGAGACAGGGGTTTGATCCCTGACCCAGGAACCCCGACATGCCACAAAGCAACTAAGTCCATGTGCCACAAATATTGAGCCTGTGCTATGGAGCCACAACTATTGAGCCCATGTGTCTCAACTGCTGAAGTCAGCATCCCCTAGAACCCATGCTCTGCAACAATGCAAGCTACTGCAATGAGAAGCCTGGGCATCACAAATAGAAAGTATCCCCCCACTCATTGCACCTAGAGAAAAGGCCAGGCAGCAACAAAGACCCAGCACATCCAAAAATAAATAAATAATTAAAAAAAAAAAAAAAAAAAGATACTGAACATAAAGAGACCCATAAGTACTTGGCAGTAAGAGTATTGGGTAAACTCGACTCCAACTGGGCTTCCCAGGTGGCGCTCCTGGTAAAGAACCCGCCTGGCAATACAGGAGATTTAAGAGACTCCGGTTTAATCCCTGGGTCATAAAGATCCCCTGGAGAAGGGCATGGCGACCCACGCCAGTATTCTTGCCTGGAGAATCCCATGGACAGAAGAGCCTGGCCGGCTACACAGTCCACAGGGCCGCAAAAAGTCGGAGAGGACTGAAGCGACTTAGCACGCACGACTCCAACTGCCCACAAAGTATATTTGGGCCTCCCCCAGCTCCAAGCCACACCCACCACTGATTCACAATACCTGTGTACCTGATAGCCGCCTGTATACTTACAAGATACAGACCCCAGCTTCAGCCCTTCCTTATGAGGCACATGGATGCCTGGTTCTCCATTTTCCTTATCAACATAGATCAGAGTAGCCATTCTGGATCAACTAGAGGTGTGAAACACTCATTAAACCTTGGGAGTTAGGAAGATGAAAGAAGCTAAATTGTAGCACTGACCCAACTTTCTACCCTGGGGACGTCTACGCAAAAACAGGAGCTAAGCAGGGGTAGAAGCCGGATCTTGAGCCAACAAGCATTTAATCCAGTTCTTAAATCTTGACGCCTGCGTCAGGGGCCCTAAGTTCCTGAAAAGCTGGCGGTCTGGGACTGGCACAGGCCCTGGTACTCATTGGAACCAAACTGCCGTGGGTCGCGCACGTAGCTCAAGACCGTGGCTCAAGCCGGGTGAGCGCGTCTGACGTTCCGGGGAAGTCCTAGCCCCCAAACCCCAGGCCCCGGCTCCCAGACACCCGGACCACGGTCCCCAGGCCCCAGAGCCCCCACACATAAAGCCTACTCCCGCTTCCTACGCCGCTGGACCGTGCCGGACCAACC